>NW_003200605.1:48593-49551 GCF_000006405.1 Perkinsus marinus ATCC 50983 | reverse complement strand
ACGATGAGAAAAACAAAGGTTATCGATCGCTGTGGCGATCGCGGATGTTGGAATCTGATGGGTATTTACGCAGCGCTTCTACAGTATTTCAAATGGCAAACATCGAAGCGACGCTTCTCGGAGAACTGGATCGAGCAAACGTTCCGATTGACCTGCTTCAGAGACTAGCAGATGTTTTCAAATCAGCTGCGGAGCGAAACACAACTCCCAGCATTTTGCAAGGAGACGCCCAGTCTGAAGCACGTACCACTGCTGCCTATTACATGCGGGCCTCGGAAAGTACACACTCCGACATCCAGAGTGCCGAAGAGGAGCTCGCTGCTGTTTCGGGCGAGAGAATGATCCGTTTCGATGGATATGCCAGAAAAAAGACCAAAGACTTTCTCTATTGGTATCAGTGCAGCTTCGTTAAATGTCGTGGTTACAACAAATGCCGATATAAGGGGCAAATAATCAAGAGTAGTGACGGTCAATACGTTGTTATGCGATCAAGCGCTCCTCACCAAGAACATCAACGCCGGTATTGAACTCTTCACCCGGGACACAACGCCAACTAGGCTGAGCCAAAGCTGCTATTCCTGCCCACTCGGATCCCTACTCATGCCCACTAGCGCGACACCTTGAGTTAGCAAAGTGCAGGCCCATTCCCGATCGGCTGCATGTCAGTCTATTGCACGAACTATTCGAAGTTTAAACTGACTCGCCCTAGCTCGAATAGGGCCGCATTAGCCGAACGAGGAGCTTGGGCGCGCGGAACAAATCTTGGGCCAGAGGGAGAAAATCTTGGGCGCGTGAGAGACGAGGGGAATATTCCTCAAAATTTCACCAAGGTCGAGCGAGATTGCGTCCTTGACTATTCCCCATTGTCCTTGATTATTTGCATTTACCTCAACTGGCGCACATGTGTGAAACCGAAATGCAACTGATCGTTGAGGAAATGCAAGAAGTAACAAGGTAG
>NW_003200605.1:37048-48493 GCF_000006405.1 Perkinsus marinus ATCC 50983 | reverse complement strand
CCTCTTGCCCACCGTTCCACCAGACGAGCCTCGTCTGGTGGATCTTCGTGTGTTTTCCGTGGGAGCCCTACGGAAGTCTAGTTCACAGTAGTAATGACAAAGTATTACCCGGTGGGCTGGGGCAACTTGATCCGTATCTTTGCACGCAGAAGACCGACTCCGTATCCTTATCTTAGAAGACTCCCATCTGTCTACTCCGGTGTTGTGGAACTGGTAGTTGTGAAGCGTAATCACGAATGGCATTCGCTCCAGTATTCTCGTCCGACTGGCCCGCCGTGAGTCGGAACAAATCACCCAAACGGTCTGGAAATAGTTAAGATACAACCGCGCCGCTCCGCTTCGCCTTGTGTAGATGAAACGGCTCTGTGAGAAACGGCCAGCTCCCCCGATGAGAATGGCGCTCATAGTTTTAGCTAAATGATGTTGTTCGCTCAGACTAACCATCATCAGAGTCAGGCGAGCAGAGATGTGCAGGCTTGTGGATTGGTGCCATTAAGCTGAGAATCAATCGCCCATGGTCTATAATTTTGATTATAATCTTCACTCCTTTCCAGCGGCCACTCCATAATACGTCTTTATTTCGTCTCCACCGCATAAGCCTTGTTACAGAGCAGTTGGGCAACGATATGAACAGGCAACATACTCTCTCCATGGTTCGCCATCCAGCTGAATGCGTTGTTTGACATGACAACCCCGCGGAGACCAACAGTATGGATGAGGTAACTTTATCGTAGGGCCGTCGGTGATGAGAATGGTGACTCCAGCAGCTGAGGCGCATCTACAAGGGTGGTAGAAGCGTCCTCTACAGCCTAGCTGGGCGCACCCCATGAAGACGCTCCTCGGTCGCCTTGTACAAGACGAACTTGAAGTTGCCTCAGTTTACTTCCATTTGTTCGGAATTCCAATTATATTTTTCATGTTATTTACGGGCCTATGAACACTTCAGGTGAGACTTACTTCTAGCTTTGGCGGCACTGGTCACCGACAGGTCGATCTCTTATGGGTTAACTCCAACTGTAGATTCTCCCAGGTGGTGTGAAGAAATAGGTATATGACCAACTACGTGTGTTGGTGAGGATGAGAGACAAATCTTGCGGGTTCTTGAACACTTTGACCTCTCTTCGTGCGTAAATCTGTATAATGTAGCATTGGAAATTCCTGAGCTCGACTAAAAAATTTTCAGTCGAGCTCAGGAATTTCCAATTTTAGTAAAAATCCAAAACACATTTTCCACGCAAGCCTTCGTTAGAAAGCTAAGCTTTGATTACCTTCCTGTGACGTTGCTATTGTCCCTTCTTCCGTTAAGACGATCGAGGCGCAATGACAGTGCTGTTTTGACAGAAGAATGTGTGAATGAATTGAAGAGGTTTTTTGTAGTATTTCGTATTCCAGGATGAAATATTTGCGTCGGACCGTCTGTGGTATCAGCGATTTCTGTCTAATCCACTTATGCACCTCCCGACTACAGAAACTCCCCCGGTTTTCGGAAAATTGCAAATTAGAAAGATGTTGCACCCTAAAATCGATGTAGCCCCGATGGCGAGAGTTGAGGAAGCGGCTGTGGCTCGAGCTAGGAGTAGCACCAAGGAAAGGTGAGTATCTTGCTCATCTTGATACATCTTGCTATTCCTCAACGCCAGTGTTCATTCACGAGTGAAAATGCAACTCTGGAGAGAATATGAGTTTCGCAATTGTCGATCTCGGCAGGTTCGCTTGTTGTGAGCGAAAAGCTCCCTACTGTGGGTGGAAGAAGATTCAGAAGGAAGTCAGGCGGGCGGAAATCGCGGCGGAGCGATGCAAAAGAGAAAAAGTGGGAAACTGTGTTTCAACTCTCATATGAGAATTGGATGTTCATGTCAGTGGCTTATGCCTCGAGAAATGTGGAATTGGCGAAGCTGTGGACGTTGTTACGGTGAGGAATGTTTTTGATTTTATTTTTTCCGTCAATATTTACACTTTTCAGAGGCGTCGGCTGTTCCCGTAGAGCCGTGGGATCCCAAACGGCCTTCGTTAGTTCATGCTCACAAGTTTAGGGACAAGGATAAGAGTCGTTGGTTTGGGAAGGAGTTTTGTTTTGCCTTAAATTGACATATCGATCATCTTGGCGCGCGCGATGTGTTCCTGTGGTCCATGTTGGTTGCTGTAGAACTGATTTGGAGAGGGTTGAGTTCGTTAATAACAAGAAGAGTACAAGTTGTTGCTTGAGGGACGGTTAGCTGGAAATCGATTGTTCGATCGATTCTGCATGGGGGGGCGTGTCTCCACTTCTGTACTAAACCACTTTTGTACTGAACGATGATAGGTGAGCGATTTATGCCGGATCAGGACTTTTTCGCACGCAAACGATTGAGTTTTGTAGTGGGTAAAATGTCCACTGTTGTACCAAATTCTGCACGTTTTTACTCACTTTATTTTTTCCGATAAAGAAACTTTTGACACCGGGTAAAACTTTACTTCCACTTCTGTACTAAATTCTTGGGATGCTTTCGCACGGGTAAAATTTTACGACTTGGGTTTTTTTCACACGTCTTAAAACGACCTGCCTTCCGCTACTGTGAGTGAGGCCCTCACCGCGAGGGGGAGTAAAGGACAGTCCTGCGTCTACCGAAGAGTATACATGTCGCAATTTAACAAGTCTCAACGTATAACCTCATTCCTTGTAGTCTACAAGTGTAGACTCCTAAATTATGTCGTAATTATTACGGGCCGTTGTGCACTCCAGCGCAGTGTACGGAGACTCATGAAACATTATACGGCTTTGCGGTGTTTATATTTGACTGTATTGCTGTGTTATTACTGTTATTGTATTGTGCGCCGTGACACCGGTGGCGTCACGTATTTCTGCATGCGTGCTGAGGCCTTGCTCGAGCACTTGCCTAGTGCTCTTAAAGGTTAGACTAAGGACAGGAGTGAGTTAAGCTTCTGATTCTTACTGGCCTGGGACTTAGGCTACAGCTTAAGTTAGTACACTGTGTTGAGACTTACCAGCCGCTAGTGATTATACTTCGTATGTTAAGTAACATAGTCAAAGGTATGGTTTCGGAAATCATCAATAGATTAGGCATTATGTTCACTAATAAGTGTGGTTATGATACATAGCGGCAAGAGTTCTGATAAGGGTGCAGACATAGCTAGTTGGGTGATCAATGAACGCTTATCATCGTCGTCCGATATTAAGGAATTATTTGAGGAATATTCAATTGACAACTACACTCTTAGAACTCTCATAAAAGCTTTAAACTCAGGTATTGAATTCCCCTTCAGGTGAGAATAACATGCTAGCTAGCGCGGGAAAGATTTCCCGAAACCTGCTAATTTCTTTCCTTAGGAAAGTTTCCTAGTAATACATGCAGCCGAATGGTATCTCATACCAGCTTCATCGAACACCGAAAGACGAAACCGCTGGCGGTTAAAAACAACCACAGTAAGTCTAGCAATAACGAGAACTCCGCATAAATTACTCCCGTAACTCTGCTGTTGGACCGAAGCATTAAGTACACGTTTTGAACCATACAGCTGGCTTGTACAAAAAACCCGAAGACGGGACCGACATATTCATACTGTCCGTGAAATTCACCTGACCATCCACAACGGCAAACATTTTTCCTTGTTGGCGCCAATGTCACTGAGCGAGAGACAGGCATCGGGTGAATAACATGTAGTAGGTATTATCAGCCATGAATTTGCATTCGTTCTCGATCACTCGCTCTCGTCTGCTGACCATGACAACTCCGATCCAAGTCCGGATAGTGAGACTCTGCCGTGACAGAGGTTGCAAATTTGCAACGGCTATACTCAACTGCAACCTGCGTGTCAACACCGTACCTTTCTGACACTTCCCTCGCCCGTAACAACTCAACAATATATATGAAAAACGTAGAAAGCCCAGCTTCCGAAAGAACACTGCAGATTCACAGCAGATCAGCAAATCAAATTCGCAACATCTCATCACACATTACTCCAATTCATCTCTCAGAAACCCGGTCGCCAATACCTGATAGGGGACGAGAAATGAGAACCAGTGAAGTAGCCACTTCATGACATCCCTACGGATTGTCTTTCAACATCAACAGGAACTCAGGAATGTTCTGCCCAGCTTCGTTCAAGATATCAACGAGATCTTTCGCATGCCTTCCTTCCTGTGCTGTGAACAGAGTAATGGAAGTACCATGTGCTCCCGCACGGGCGGTTCGTCCGATACGATGGACATACCTAAACCAAGTTATCTACAAGAGACATGACAGGGATGCTGAGGTACTCTTCAACATTCTGCGGCATGTCATAGTTGATGACGAACTGAATATTCTTAATATCAACTCCTCGACCTGACATGAGGATTCAAATCGTCGAGGTAATATTCGAACTACTACCCATCAAATTGGTGGCGACTAACAAACGCACATCTCCATCCCTATATTGTGCGAATACCCATTCCCTCTCAGACTGCTCTTTATCAGAGTGAATGCAAACAGCATTATACCTGTTAAGATCATCAGCAATGGTCAACCTCTCGTGAAGCAAGAGCTACCCCTGACTTCGCAACAGCTGCGTGAGCTGATCGACTTCTCTCTTTGTATTGCAGAAAATCAACGCTTTTGCCTCTCCGTTACTCTCCAGCACATTCCAGACTTTCGGAATTACCTGCATCACCTTCCATTCGACCACTTCCCATCAATTCAACTACTACATTATCCATGAATTCTTTCTGTTTCATCCCGGGATGCTCGAGGAAGACAAAATCTTGCGTCACCTACAGCGACACCCAATCTACTCCTCCCTATCACCGCCTCCCCCCCCCCCTCACTTGGTGACACGCAGCCAACGATTGACTGCCAATGTTGATATGCACGGGCATCTCTCGGCAGTGCTTGCGTGCCAAATCTTGTATCTAAAATCCATCCTACATGTGTAGGTGACACTTGCGGAATTTCTGAGGAAAATTGTGGGAATTTTCATTGGTTTCTGTAAACTTTTTCCCAAATTTGTATGTAAACTTCTATAACTAGTGAGGAAACTTCTAGACCCAGCTGAGAGAGCAAACATCTTTTCCGCGAGTAGCGTTGTTACCTCCCTGGGCCAGGTGGCACTCCACATGAGAGTTTGACGGTCGGGGCGGATTGCCGAGCAGATAGAATCGAGCTGCCTCCCGAAACCCAAGGCGAGCATCTCGTCAGCCTCGTCAATCACGAGATACCTACCGGATGGTCCCCGGTTCGATTCCCAGTCGCGGCATTTTCTCACGTAACACGCTTGAGGTTGGTAGCTCCATTCTGCAAAAAGTCAATTAAACGACCTGGGGTCGCAACCAGCAGTTCCGGAGCGGTCCACAGCTCCCTCTGAGGAGATCACCGTCACGCGCCATGAAATTCACTACCGTCACACGCACCTCTTGTTGCCGTTTGGGCTGTCCCCCATACACACAGGCAATCCTCAGCGGAACCGATCCGATCTGCAGCATCGACTCGGCTAAGAGCTTCGCTTCGGTATGAACCTGACCTTACCCTTACTTCACTCCCTCATCCCCCTCCCCTACCTGTTGTGACAGCTCCCTAGTAGGTACCAAGACCAAGGCCACCGGTCCATCACCCTGTTCGACCTCAGGTTGGGCGGCGATGTGAACAATGGCCGGCATGAGGTAGGCCAGAGTCTTCCCACTACCGGTCTCGGCAACTCCGACGAGATCCCTCCCACTGCTCGCCACGGGCCAACCCTGCATTTGGATGGCCGATGGATGCCCTCCTGGGAAGCGCTGGTTTAGGGTGGAAATCTGAACAGCATAATGCTGAGCAGCAGCAGCTGTACACGGCCGATGGAGCCTACCAGATAATCCGGAAAATTAGATTCCTCGAAAGTGGTCACGGGCTTGGGGCACTGAGAGGAATCCAAGGTCGCTTCCGGAAAGATACGAAATAGGCCCAAATGAGTACTACCTTCATCCCGTGAGCTTCAATTAATTGAATTCTATTAGCTCTTCTAATATCATCAACCTCTCCCTCACTTCGACCTTCCACTGTCGGATGAGGCACATAGAAATCCTTATTGAACTGTGCTAGCTTCTCATAGTCCCAATCGATACCAGCATCCCAGCTCCTGAACAACGCCATACCACACCTCGAGATACTCCTATCAACCCACAAGTCATCGTATCGATCTCTGCCATATCCCTTTCCACCACCGTTATTATTATAACCTCCTTTGCCATAGCCACCACCCGACTGTCTACCACCTTTCCAGTTAGCGCCTCCACTATAGCGATCATTTCTATATCCTCCCCCATTGTAACCATTGTTCCGATAATTACCCTGTACGGTCCAATTACGTTCGCCACCTATAACGACAAAGGTTTAACCAAGCACGATCTCTGAGCACGACCAACCCTTGCCTTGTCCTCGGTTACTATTATCACCATAACGACTACCATTCCAGTTGGACTGATTGTTGCCCTTATATGATGTATTCCATCCGCTATAGCCACCTCGACGATCATCTGAGAGTAAGGATTCTCACGGAAAGAAGGGGAGGAGGCTTACCATCGCCTCGTTGTTCTGTTCGTCCACTGGACTCCCACATGCTCACTTCTGGGGAAGGTGGCATTCAAACAGATGTTGCGACAAATCTGGGCAAAAAACGCAACAACGCGCGCCAGAGGACAGCCGATTGTGCAATATTGCACGCAGGCACATCGAAGGAAGGAGGCCGAGATGGAAGTTCGCAAAGAAAAGGTATTGAACACCAATGTGCCTAGACCATTGCCATTCAATAGCTATAAATGATTGGCAATGGATTGTGGGCAGCCGTGGCACAGCAGATATAGCAGTAATAAGTCAGGGACCACCGTAAAAACATTACACGTGTTACTATAAAATTGCACGCATGCACATAGTCTATGTGGCATAGAGTTGTTAGTATTAACACCCGCACTGGTTGACTCAACAACACTTGGGATAGCCATAATAGGTAATAAGGCATCTTATCTTATCCATTTCAGCCTGGGGCTGCGAGCCGTTGCAGCTGTACGGGACGACTTAGGGGCGAAGTTGAAGAAACAAGTAGTGATCTCGAAGTAGATGTACTTCTTGGTGGTTCAGTCGCGTCGTTAGACGGAGGTGTAGAGGGAGTTAAACCTGTTGAATCGTGACAGAAAGCACAGCGATCACGAGTAGATAATTTCGTTCCAGATCTAAGTAACATCCCGTGTAGCTTGTAACACGATCAGGTGAGGTAATAGAGATTACGATGCGATACTAGCGAGGACTGTCCTATGAGCTTTCATTGCTGTCATTGGTTCCGCCTGGGCTACATCTTCCCAGAAATAATTTCGGGGAGGATGTTTCTGCGCAGCATGAAGGATTCGTTTACACGTTATCACTCAATTCTAGCAGCACGAAGAATCTTTTATGTACATGGAACTCTAACCCCGAAATTGATGTCCTTGTTCGTGAAATTACATTCCTTAATCATGAAATTGATGTCTTTATTCGCGAAATTGATTTCGCTATTCGACTCTCATCGCTAAATGGAGGGCCCTATCCGCGAAGGTGACTTCCTTATCCGCTGAATCGGTAGCCTAATCCGCCAAAAAGATTTCTGAAAGGTATAGAATCACTACTAAGTTCATATCTGTCCTGAACCCTACAACATTCGGGGGCTGAGCCGAGAAATGTCTGATGCTCCCACTGTGAAGATTGAGGCATTGAATGATAAGCTGACACAGCTTACAGAAGTGGTGGCTCAGAAGACTCAGATTCGTGATAATCGGCCATCATCAATGATTCATCATCGTCATCGGCAACTATTGTTGGCCTCAGATTACCTAATGTCGTTCTGCCGGCTACAGATCGACGGATGATTTAGATGACTTCTCGCATCAATTGGGTTGCTCTGCTGAAACAGCAAGTGATGCAAGATAAGAGGGCTTTCGATCTGGTGAGGTTAGCTGAGTCTCAGTATCATTCTGAGCTCGCGACTCGCGAGTCGCGAGTGCCAAGTCGGAAGAGGACTGTCGTAACAAGTTGTTACTAACAACTGCAAAAAAGTTGAGTTTCCTATCTTCTGAAAGAGCGAAACCTAAGGAGGAAAAGACTCTCGATGATCGAGACTCGATCTTAGATCGAGCATAGCATTGAACCTGGTGAGTAGACTACTCACCAGGTTCAATGCTATGTCTCAGAATGTTGATGAGACAGTAGAAGAATTCTCTGTGCGATTTCTGGACCTCCATCATGATCTGCAGAAGTTGATCCCTAACATCTATGTGACAGCCTCCCAGGAGGAGAATGGATCGACTAGGTCAATGACCTTCAGTTGCAGTTGCAGTTCATTGTGAAGCTGCGGGAAGAGATCCGTAGAGAGATTGGTGCCCGACAGATCAAGTATGACTCTATCCAATTGTTACTTGAGACGGCTAGACGTTTCGAGACCTTTTAACATCGTTAACACAAAGCTGAACTTCATTGGGCGGTCACGTCGTAGCAGGGGGGGGGGACTAAACTCTTTGGCTGAGCAGTGTGAGAGGCTCTGGCAGAGCCGCTCTGCAGACCTGAATTACAGGCGATCATTGCCCTATAAGGTGAAAATTCTCTGCAGGACCGCCAACAGGCGGGCCAAGAAATTTTCCCTGTGGAAACGCCTATTTTGCCAGTTCTTGCCACTTCGTTGCCACTTCGCCATTTCCTCGCTCATTTTTTCCTTTGCCGGAGCACCCTGACCCCAAGACGCCACAGAGATTAGGAAATGGAGAACATCTCTCACTCTTGGTCCCGGTTTCAAATCCTTCTCACTTGATTTCGACCCTAGCCTGATATCTTCGGCTCAGACGGATTATCTCCTGGCCAGGCTCTTGGAGTTCGGAACCATACCCCTGAGAGGGGTTAAGGCATTCCTCTCTAACTGGGCTTCGGCTATGGTATCCAATGACGTAGGGGTTGAAGGCAGCGGGAATGTCGCTGCGGGAGTCCAACCGTTGGACTTCAACGACTGCTCAAGCACCCTTGGACTTCGCAAGGGCGATCTTAAGCATGGTGCTTCACACAGGTCTGGTACATGGGATTCCCATTCGACCTCTGCTTTGGTTAGCGAGTGCTCTCGCGGTCATATCTGCTAAGGGGAAGTACTGGTTGGTGCGTAGCATCAAGCTGGGCAGCGATCGTGACTACTTCGACGCCCTATTCGAAGCCCTCATTGCTGACACTGCTATGGAGGGCACAGGCTCGGCCACAAATCGTTCACCTTCCATCGAAGAGGCAGTAAGTCCCACTGGCGATGGAGGACGAATGGCGGATCGTGTTGATCATATGTGCGAGTGAATTCACATACCGGCGACCGTCAACAGTAACTCGTTCGATTACTCCTTTATGCTGCATCATGACGCCAGTCACTGGCGGCCAGTGGCGCCGCGCTGCACATGACGGGATTCCAGATCATCGTATTCCATCTCTAGATTTGAAGTATTACTCAGTTGAGACGAAAGGTGCTCCCAGAGCATCGATGGAGCATCAAGGAGAGAGTCGTGGACCTCTCTGGATGAGCAGACCTGGAGATCTTTGGTGATTTGCTGAACCTGAGGCTGATCTTCCGGCAACAACTTGGCTCACTTAGTGGATTCTTGTCTATGCCAGCGATTTGGCCGCCACATCGAGCAGAAAGCTTGAGGGCCTCAGAAAAATGTGCTACTCAGAGTTCGGATTACTCACACTTCAATGAGAATCTCCGAGAAGAAATGTCCCAAGAGTCTTGGGACTTGTAAATTCCGTCTTGGGCCAAGACGGAATTTACAAGTCCGAGTGTCGCTCCGAGTACTCGGACTCGGCACTCGGAGTGTAGGAGCATTTCAATGCACGGAAATTTCTCGAGCCCGGGAACTTCCCGGGGGGAAGTCTACTCTTCCGACTGCTCGGACTCGGAGAGGTGAACACTTTAATTGGCTCCAGAAGTCTTCTGGCAGAAGACATACGCGAGTATCAAATCAAATCAAATCAAATCGGCTCGGTGGCTGAGACACTGCTTGCGTTAATAACATCGTGGCTCTCGTCTTGTCTCTCCGCTACTCTCACCATGCAGGGGAACGGTCCAACCATATGGTTGCTCAACACTCAACACAAATGTTCGCGCGCGTTTGAGTCTGAGGCAAGATCTCAAACATCGTCATAGTATGGCGGTCTTACAGCCCCTACTTGGTTTACAGCCTGCCGGATAGTACGCGACCGTTAAGATATGATGAATTGTCATTGATACTATCGATGTCTATCGATTCGATAGACATCGTTGTTCAAGTCGACTCCTATTTGCAGATTTGCTACAAATTGACTTCAAGTTGAACACAACAACGTAATCGCGTTTCGAAAGAAGCATTGTTCTACAATGTAGAACAATGTAGAATCTACATCATCTAGACTACATATAATAGGCAGCATACTTGCCTTCGAACCGACCTCAGAATCATTTTGTTGGACATACTACTTGACTCAAATGAGTTCACCACCGAGTGCGGTGCTCATGCGTGAAGTTAATGTCCTCGAACGAGCACTCTCAAGAAATGGCTCAATGTTCTGTGAGGCGCAGACGGCATCAACCAGGCGTGTTTCGCGCCGGTAGGACGCCTTCATGATGCGGAGACACCAAATACTGGATCAAGGATAGGAGAGCTACCACACCCGCACGGGAGGACGGTGAGGTGGCCGCTCTCGAACGAACAGGGTCAAGACAGCAGAAATGAAGCACTCATCGTGTAAAGTGCAAGAATAGGTTACATCATATCTCACCCGATTTCTAATCAACAAGCACAATCCACGTCGGTCGGGGTTAGACCCAATAGACCGGCTCCACATTTCCCAGTCTTCCAGTTACAGCGGAATCCACCAGTAAATGCGAAGCCGATGCATTTGTTGGGTCCACAAGAGGAGGCAGACACGTGGGCTAGGGATAGAAGAGCTACTGCAGCGGCACGGAAGAACATCAAGGATGGTGAAATAACTGATATCATGATAACAAGTCCGATCCTTCACCGAATGACTCAAGATCGAGGCTCGCGAATGATTGCTTGAAAACGTCACCAACACGGCCGACAAGGAGTGAGGTAAGAATGGACTAACAAGTAGTAGACTCATACCTCTGCCAATAACAACTAGTTCGGCTCCTCCACTTGTACGTGCGTGCGAAGCTATGGAGCGACACGCATGCGATAGTACTCACGTCACGTGAGTCACGTGCACACATTGGAGCATGCTAATCAACGTTCTTATCTGTAGAGCTGAACATCGAGGAATGATAGTTATGGAGCGAGCGAGAATATAGCGACGCTGAGCACGAGTCATCTAGCGAGCTCTGCCACTGTTACTAACAAGCGATACTGTCGATTCGGCGGAGCTACTTTCAACATCACTAGACGATGTCCGTCAATAACCCCGAGACGGCTCTATTGACCTTCACCAAATTACGTGTGATGCA
>NW_003200605.1:14409-36948 GCF_000006405.1 Perkinsus marinus ATCC 50983 | reverse complement strand
TACATGGTTGTGGTAGGAGGAACTGCCCGCTCCTGTTGGCCAATCTGTTAGCTGCATTGTATCGATATATGTAAATCGACTCCGTTCATCCATCGTCGGCTACCTTCTTTTGTTCTTGCCCACCTGTGCGGCCGTGCCTGTGCGGAATAGACAATATAAGGCGGAGCCTTATCCGTAGCTAAGCTATGTGTTTTATTGGCACTGGTACGATGGTTAATGGTTCTGGTTCTGGTCCGTGTGATGTTCCTGGTCCCGGACGAGCTTCCTCGGGGACACCCCGGGGAGCCTCAACCGTGAAGACGCCGTCTTCAAGACGGCTTCGTAGACCCGGCCGCTGAAGATGAGAGCCGCTCACTCTCATTGAGAGGGCCGCTCCCGGAGTGCGCGCAGATCCGCGTAGTTCTCGTCTGCAGAGTGCCTCAGAGTGGGATAGAGGCCTTCACGATAGTGTAGAGTAATTTGACTAGGTCGTAAATGGAGGCCAGCACTCGCACACATAGCAACAGCACTGCTGTTACAGCAGATTCGATACGGTCGAGGCAATCGTAAATGTTGATGTCACCATTGTCCACCTTGACGTCAGAGAAGTATCTCATGACTTTCGCATGTGAATTCGGCACACAGTACTGATGTTGAAGGTAGCCAAGTGCTTGTGATAGTGTCAGAACATAGTCGCTCAAGTAGAGGGAGGGATCCATAGTAGTTACCAAGTGGATCTGTAAGTTCCTCTTGACCGACTGGCTAGGACAGTTGGATGGATAGATATTAGATAGTCGAGGGCCCAGTGCTGTTTGTTTCGCTTCACAGCGGATAAGACTCACAAAGTAGTTGATACTCCTGTTATCAGAGTATGCCTTGTACTGTTCGTTGTCGGGGCACTTGATATGGGAAACAGCATTGATGGCCTTCGTTCAACGAAGGCCGAAGGCTTGATACAACGAAGTTCGTTGTATCGGGAGGACCCTGGTTACTTCAACGCGATGATGATGCGTAGAGACGGTCACTCATTACCATCATGGCTTCCAGCCCCTTCACTTGGCGCTCTTCGTGCAGTGCGCAATAAAAGGCGAGTGAGACCGACAGTCGCACGTCGCGGGTTCGGATCCCTCGACATCCGCTTGTAAGTTAACACCAATTACGCAATGTCTGACCTGTGATGGAACATTTTACGGTGTCTACAGCAGCATTCGCTCTGGCAAGAGCATGAAAAGATGAAAAAAACCTTTTTTTGGGTGAAAAAGACGAAATTTCATTGTTTTGAAAATTTCGGCTGCCCGCCGAAATTTTATGAAATTGAAATGTGTGAAATGTGAAATTTCAATCAGAGCTGCGAACCCTGTACCACACACTTATAAATGGGAAGGAGGACCGCTCTTGAATGCTGCCCATGTGCTAGAAGATACTGAGAAAGATAAATCGAGCATTTCAATCCCGTCAGATTGCTGCTGGCCATTCGGCAACTTCAGTAATTGCAGCTACATTGCCCAATGAGCTTTTGCCCGAGGGCTTAGTGTGATAGGTAATGACCTATCACGTCTCAGCCTCACATCAGTTATGAATGTGAGGCTCTAGTCTGGAGGCTCCAGAGCCTGCATGATTGCCTCGCACTCTGTGGAGGTTGCTGATCTCTCGAACTCGACATGCTGGGAGAGCAAAGGAATCGGCCGTGTCAGCCGCAGATCAATAATCGATAATCGGTACATTAGCTATTGTGCGCACACGCCACGCACAACGACCACTAGTAGTGGTCCACTACACACTCCTCCAGGAAGGCATCTACCTCCATTGGAGAGGAGAGCTTGAGTTGTCGCAGTAGGTTCGGCAACTCATCGACTATGGTCGGCCTTCGCACATACCGCCTCCGTCGTGTATAGGTCCGCCGAATGACAGTGTGACGGAGATGCTGCCACGACCATCCAAGCTTCATTGCGGCTCTTTTGGCACTATTCTGTATGACACCATCCGGCAAGGTCCTCAAGAAAGATTCGATGAACGTGCCGGGTACATCACCGTAAGACCTAAACTGTCGGCCTTGACCTCCGCTCACGAAAATGCTGATCCTGGCTTCCAGAGGAAGCCTTCCACGAAGGTGTTCTCACAGGCTTCGAAATGTGCTGTGAGCTCTAGAGCCTCGGTGCATTTAGGAAACTTCAAGCGGGACGGGTCAATCAGATTGACCCGTCCCGATTGACTCAATCAAGAGATTGACTCAATCTCTTTGGGACCCGAGGTGTCTCTCGCCTCATAAGCCACATTCCCCAGCTATAGGCGATATGCAGTCCCCGTCAGCGTTAGATCCACAGTTAGTGGTGATGAAAGTATGCGAGGCCTCGATATCGCTCGACACGGTGCCCCAACTGTGAAACCCGATCTTTATCGACGGCGCATAGGCCATCGAGGTCCCCACATCCACATGTGATTGGGACGGAGGTATAGCATGCAGGACCGCTGAGTCCGAGTCACCTCGTGGCGGGACTGATGCCCTTTTCGATGATGCGTGGCGGGTGGATGCTGGAATTCGCATCCACCTCCTGATCAATCCGATCCGTCAGCTCAGTGAGCTTTTGATGGAAAACAGCTTGAATTTATTGTATCATCATGACAAGTATATTAAGGAAGTACAGTACCAAGTATTATTATTCAGCGTGTAATATACGCCGTAGCGTTAATGCAAGGGCTTGTATTATACAAGCGTATCGACGACTGCTTGTGAGCGTGCTTAGATCCTTCTGAACTCACACTGGACCCACCATGTGATGATCGAAGAGCTACCACTAGTGCGCCCCCTTCCAACGCATCAAACTCATCCGCTTGGTTTCTTTGCAAGTGATTCAGATGCAGGGATTCACGGGCCGCGAACTCCATAAGCTCTTCGAAGGATCTTTCTCATCCGGCACGATGATAGTCTCCCTAACGTTGTCCACCCTCCCCTGGACCCTGCCACGCTTTAGTAGCTCCTTCTGACGAGCTAGCTCTAGAGTCTCCATCGTTTGGCTCTTGTGCCGCCTTCGCCTCCGCAATAGCTGTCACCATGTCTTCACCATCATTGCATTAACTTTGCTGAGCATGAAACTCCACAGTTACGGGCATAGAAATAGAGTCGAGTTAGTGGTTACCACCAACTCAACTCTATATAGATGTTTTGTCCTTATTACTCACCGACTTCTCCTGTATAGATGAGTCGATGTAGTTGATGAGAAGGACCAGATTCGGGCCCGTTGTCTCGGAACCCGGTCGGACCAGCGCAGCGTACTTCCAAATGCTGGCGGATAGCAGGCAACCATTTGATGAGAGGAGTTCATTAAGCCAGTACACCACCAACTCCTGAGCATCGATGCTCTACCTGGTAAACGATGGATTACATACAGACTTTCTGAATCACGTTGGTGTTTGGTATTCTATGGAAGAACTTAACTCGATACGCTCGAGATCATCACAGCACATCTACATGAACACACAATGAGTTATCGTTGCTGATATATCGTCGAATTCGACCAGGAATCGTCTATACCTGTCAACCCTTGAGGCATCTCGCTTCCACTCATACACTTTTCCACGCCCTGAGTTCACTGACACCATAAAACATATCAGTCGAAGTAGAAGAGTCCTTCACGCGATCATATGCTCTCGCTGGTGGCCCTCCGTTAGCATCACCGAAGACCCCTCTCCGGAATTTTGTGAGAAGCCCTGGAGTCGAATATACGGGTTCCAAAACCGTGTAGCGTATCGCTGGCAGCTCCGTATAGTCATTTCGGCTCTTCCTCAAATCCGCGATTTCAACCAAAAATACATCACCGATCTTAACATACAGAATACGATACCGCGCAGCACTTGCGTCATATTCTTTTCCAGGGTCAGCCACAACCTGTTCCCTGGTAAAACTACCTGCGTCGATTTCATATGCTTCGAGAGTCGGGGTAGCTGCGGTATATTTTAATGATATTCGCAGATCTCTCGAGTTGCCAAACCATTCGCCATCAATGGGCGGGTTGCCTTCAGGAACAATCATCTCTGCGAGAGCCTTTTGCGCGCACATACTCTCAAATTCCGAGGAAATTTTTTCTCGTTCCTTCTCGCTACTCATCCAAGAAGTAAACGTACGAATCTGACCTGTACTAACCATAGACTGTGTCGCATAGGAGACGTTAGTGAAACAGGCAGACTGGGAATCTTTCCCCACCGAAACTCGATACTCCTGAGTGCCCCTAGGCCAGCCAGCTACTCGAATAGCCGACGCCTCGGTCACGCTTCTCTCACGGTCATCATCATCATCATCCTCGAAACTCAGGAAGTCGTAGTAGGCATGCTTTATGCCATTCTCGAGCTTGAACGTAACGTGAGGGGCAAGACGGGAAGGGTCGGCCGCGGCTTTCCTATTGACCTCGTGTGGGAATAAGTAATAACGTACTTTCCCAAAAGGTGCAGTAAGGCATCTCGGATGGTGAATTCTTCCATCAACGATATATGATAGATAACCGAACAGGAGTAGTGGTATGAAGAACCGACGAAAGTCTGCTCGTCCGGAGATGATGATCATGAATGTCGCTCCAGAAGGGTTGGATACTCCTAAGAATGAACACTGTTGTTGAGAATACTATCCCATGCTAGCATGTATCAATGAAGAATAATCACACAAATAGAATATGAATGTCATACTATCGAATTTCACTGCTCGACGATATAGTATAGTATATAGTACAGGTGTATATCGAATATACACATGTTCGCATCCGCCTGAAGCATATACGACATCGTTTGACACTCCTACAGTGGAGTTCCCCCTCGTTACGCAACACAATGGTTGTGAATCAGATGGACGAACAATCAAAGGGACGACGAACATGTTAGCGCACGCCCACACAATCGATAAAGTCCTGTGGACGAACATCTCGAATGGACGAACACTGAGTTGGACGAACATTGGCAGAGAAACGCAACAGAAGACGTTCACGCTCAGAAACATCCACACTCATAATAACACACACGAAACTGTGAATAAACTGTATGATTGACACTTCCAGCTTACAGCTCGATATCCATCCGGCCCTGAAGGCGGTTGTTTTTGCCGGGCCTTCCGCGTTTTCGTGGGAATGGCTTCAGTCTCTTCTCCTGCAGACAACGAACCGCATGATCCCGCATTTTTCCTCATCGTAGGTGGCCTTCTCCGGATCGACAGTCGCTCGTTGGAGGGCGTACTCTGTCGCCCACGCCAATGTGAAGAGGCCGCAGTTTGCAGATCCGGGTGTCTGCTGTTGTGTGCGCAAACATACGCACTTTGTACCTTTGCCGAAGATAGCGGTCATCACTTCACGCATAGGTCCAGGAATCGCGTTCATACCCAGTGCGCTATCGAGATATAGCACTAGTCCCTCGTGATTCCTGACAGCGAGGGCAAAATGCTTAGCTCCATAGTCGTATAAGGGTTGGATGATCGAGGGTGCATTGCTGAACCTAGGAGCCTTCGGGATGCCCTCAAGCTGTATTTTCATAACCTCTAATGATGCTGGAGTTATCGGAGGAGACTGCAGCAAACATAAGCACCTAGTACACAGTAGGGCCATCCAGTGACGCTTCCCCGGGCAGTGCGAAGAATGATCGCCTCCAACTTGAGTGGAGCTGTTCTGGCTAGGCTTCAAATCATCACCGTGGCCGAACTCCTGCTCTGCACTACCGTCATCATCATCATCATCTCGTCATCGGAGTTGATGTCGACATCGTCGTTATTGCACTGAGCAGCGTGCTTGACTGCTCCCCTCACGACTCCACGGGCGAGCTTGAACCATTAATGGAGATCAGGTTTGTCAACCGGACGGCCGCAAAGAATTTGCAGCCTGGCGTCAAGCGCAACATATTCAGGCTTTCGATACCATGCATCACCGCGATCATACATGACAGCGTCAGCATATACTCCGCTGATGATCCGCCTTACCGCATCCACCCAGACCCATAGGTGGAGTTACTTCAACTCCAACTAGTGCTGAGCGTCTGTTACACATGACTCTAGTGGAGGCAAGTAGATTTTGTGGCTCTGTTACCTAATTCGGACTTGTATCTTATTTCAGGACTTGAACCGTGATTGAAATGAGACCCGGGCATTAAGAGGAATTTAGGGCGAACCGTTCGCCGCGAACGAGGTTCTTTTTGTGTTTTTTGGGCGTGCGCCAAGTTGTTCGTCCTGTTGAGTGTTCGTGCCAACGATTAGGCACCAACACAATAACAGTAGCGTTAAAGAAGCCTTTAAATGATATGATGAGAACACTACGAACAACGAGAAGGTAGGAGGTACCTTATGGGAACATGAAGATGTGTATGATGATAATACCATCACGTCGAGCAAATGTGCGGACGAGAAGAAGAGGTAGACGCTAAAGCAGAGTAGTTTACGATGAATGTCCACTGAATTTAGGACAGGAAAATTGATCACATCCGTTTCGTTCCATTTTTTCAATTAGCGCGCGCCCAAGCAATCGATTGCTTTTGACGCCATTAAGTTGACCTTATCAATGACCGACTCCATCGACCAACTTCCAGCAGTAGTGGAGCTGAACCGGGAGGACTTCACCACTCATATTGAGGTCCCTGCTATACGAGTGCCGGCTAGGGAGGTGCAGAAGTGGACCAAGGACCCAGAAGTGGCTAAGTGCCTACTACGACTACCTCAAATTCGACCCGTTCAATCTGACAAGGACGACCCGAAAAATAATAAAATTATTTGCTTCAAAGCTGATGCTGACTTGCCGAAAAAAGTGCGAAATTTCGGCGTAATTTCTCACGAAATTGTCCGAGGATATGCGCAGATGAGCACCGAGGAAATCCTGAGGAAAGTACTGCCAGCCAATTTGGAAGTGCCTTCATCATTCGAGAGCATCGGCCACATCGCTCACTTCAACCTCAAGGATTCACATTTACCTTATAAGAAGATTATCGGTGAAGTTATACTCGATAAAAATCCTGCTATTAAATTGGTTGTTACAAAAGTGGCAAATTTGCATAACGAGTTCAGAACAATGGAGTTAGAAGTGATGGCATGTGCTGATGGATGCGATCCGACCGACTTCATCACAACTGTTAAGGAAAACGGCATGCAATTCAAAATGGACTTTTCAAAAGTGTAATAATATTCGGGTAGAAATATACTCGACTATATATAAAATATTTTTTTCTTCGCATGTAGCATCAGTTCATTCACGGGGGAGACACTACCTAGTATAGGAGTATAGCGGTGAACTCTACTAAGCTTCGAAATGAGCGGTCAAGCCCTCGTGAATGTATGAAAACTAATTCACGTGTATAGACTCGAAGCCCTGATATATATGTATATATTTTAAAAGATATTTTTTATATTTATATTTTTTAAGATATTTTTGTCATCGTCTTTGAGTGGATCCGATCTAACTCGTTCTCTATCTTTTACCATTACATGCTCAACTACTCGTGTTGATGCCAATAGGAAACTTCTGCGGAAATTTTGGTAAATTTTTGTCGGTTTTTCTGTCAAGTTCAGCTGAGGAAAACGATTGCATATATATTCTAACACTGGTAGGTATTGGAATTCGCGACTGTCTACTATGCGACAAGGCTTATTAGAAGACCTCAACTCTTCGAACTCAGTTGTGGTGGACATGTGCTGTGGCATCGGGGCGTTTGTTATTATGGCTGCTAAAAAAATCGGTAATAGTAGTAGGAAGAGGGTTTTTTATATTCACTTTTCTAGGATGAAAAGTAAATACTAATCTCATTAGTATAATAAACGTGAATATAAAAAATATCATTAAAAAATATTCATTTTTTCCGGAAAAAAATATACGAAAAAACTAAATATATCAAATAATCCCAAACCTAGATGTATTTCCGCCGAATTTATATTCATTTTTTAGAGTGTGAAGTATATGCTAGTGATCTCAATATGATTGGTATAATAAATATGAATATGAAAAATATACAGTTTTCCCGGAAAAATACGAAAAACATAAGTATATCAAATAATCCCGAACCTAGATGTATTTTCGCCGAACTTATATTCATTTTTTAGAATGCTAAGTTTATGCTAGTGATCTCAATATGATTGGTATAATAAATATGAATATGAAAAATATACAGTTTTTTTCTCGGAAGAAAATATGTACCAGATGAATAAATATATTGAGTAATCTCGAATTATATCCACTTTTTTGAATGTCAAGTTTATGCTTATGGTCTCATTCTCATTAGTATGATGAATATCAATATGAAAAATATCTATAAAAAATATATACAGAATTTTCCGGAAAATTTATACAAAATAAAAAAATATATAAAGTAATCCCGAGACTAGACGTACTCCCGCTCAATTGAGTTCCTTTTCGTAGTGTGTAAAGTATATGCAAATGGTCTGAATCGTACTATTACAAGAAATATAGATAAGAAAAATATATTAAAAATAAAAAACATCGTACCAAGATGTATATCTGTCCAACTTGTATTCGCCTTTTAGCGTGTAGAGTTTATGCAAATTATCTCGCTCTTATTAGTATGATAAATATCTCAGAATTAACTCTATAAAATTTGCTAGTGAGTCGCTTTTTTTATGAAATTTTTTTGAAAAAAATATGAAATGAATCGCCCAAATTATATTCGCTTTTTTAGGGTGTAAAGTTTATGCTAATGATCTCAATCCTGAATCTACCAAATGGTGTTTGGAAAATGCCAAGTTGAATAAAGTACCATCGGGACTGATGACCATATCTACAGAGGACGGCAGAGAATTCGTAATATGGGGTTCCTATAATACTTTCCCATAATGGGAAAGCTTGTTGTTATTCGTATTTCGCACGGAATGCGAAATACAGCTTGCAGTGACTTCGACGAAATTAAGTTTTCATTTTCAAAAATTTTCAGATACTACGGATCATCGACTGGTTTATGATTGTGAAAAAAAACGTTTTTTTTTCGGGAAAATTTCAAAAATAAATGTTTTTCGTGAAAAATTAGGAATTTTTGGCTGTAACAATACTAGACTTGATATAAAGCATTGTTTTCATTATTGATTTTTGAAAATTACGCAGGAAAAAATACACTCACTACTCGATAGTTGTTTTTGTTTTTGTAGGTTAAAAGGCTCGTGAGTGAGGGTGTATTCGACGAGAAAAAGGATTTCCACTTCTACATGAATTTACCATCGATCGCTATTACATTCTTAGATGTATTTGTTGGGCTTTTCAGAGGACATGAGGAGGCTGCTGAGAAAGCTAGACTACTGGTAATTCTGGTTTCGAAATATGATATTATGATTATATCAATCAATACAATGGAGTTTCACCACCCGTTTTACGTGTAGTCTCGGCGATATTCGCGGTGATATGCAGTAGTCGTGAAATATTTTTTTCACTAGTGTTTTTTTCATATCATTAGGGTGAAAGTAATGATTCATCTCTTGGGTAGAAGTGGAATAGGTTTTCAATTTTTATATCATCTGAAGTAGTCTGGTAAAATATGTACATTATATTCAACGAGGAAAATTTCCGATAGTTTTCATGCAGTTCTACGCGAATTCGTATGGTGAGTAAATGTCTGAGCTCAGCTGAGTGAAACGAACATGTATTTCTCCGACACGGCTTTGTAAATGTCCGAAATGTTCGGGGATGAATTTGAAATAAAAAGATCCTCATTGCGTGGTTTTAGATCTGTAAACTCGTAGTAGCTCTGAAGTGTGGGAATATTATATTTCGAAGTTATGGTGACTGAATTTAGGAGTTTATATACAAATTATGGTAAAAATGTGGAGAAACTAACAAGAATTTTTTAAAAAAATTTCCACCACCACGCGGAGTTGATCTGCTGCTCAGTTTCTGTCAATGTGAAGAGGTTAGGATGCTTAACAGTGTGGGAATATATGCGCATGGTCAACTACTTGTGTAGGTGACATCTGTGGAAATTTCGAGGAAATTTTCATTGTTTTGTATACACTTAGCCTGAACTCACATGTAAACTCTTATAATCAGCGAGTAAGCTGATTACAAATGCTGAGTACAAATGTTGTTGAAAAGAGGGTATAAAATATATATAAGATCATATAAGAAAGCGCTTAATATTTTAGCAGTAATTTATATTTTTCCTCAAAAAATTTTTAGGAGAATTTTACAGGTAGGCTTTTCGTTGAATTTCAACTGAAATTGTATATATAATAGTAAACGATAAAAATGCAATTATATATCTCAACACTGATTTCAGGTTCACTGTCATTGTTTCGCCCGAGAAGAGCCACCCAATGAGGAGTTATACGCTGCAGCTGACAAAGCGATGGAAAATAAGGAGGGTTGGAAAATTGATAGAAAATTGGGTAAGGGGGAATAGCGATTGGAGTGGTATTGCAGACTACACTACGTGTGAATTTGGTATGTAAGGAATCTACACGGTTCGCGTGGGTGATTATTTCGCTCGCCATGATATTTTAGTAACCGTTCCGAACATGACCGTTTCGACTCAACATGTGATGAATAATGATAATAACTATACCCTATTGAAGTTTCAGCTCAAAACTCTTATTTGTAAACGAGAAACACAGATTTTTTGAATTTTCCTGAGAAAAAAATACGCTCCTTAGATGCGTGTTTCTTGGAAAGACAGGTTCAAATCGCTATCACAGTTCTAACGGGTACTTAGTTGTCGCAACATATGTTCATAGTCATTGTTACATTGTATATGCGATATAGTTTGACATTGATTCTTGGAAAATAACACACATTTGCATATCGAATTGGCATGCATTGTATGTAGCAGTGTCGGGATATATGTTTGCTTTCCTCAGCTGAGCTCAGGAGTTTCTAGCTCACTAGTTGTACCGATTAGTTTGGAAGTGTATGAAAATGATGATGATGAATTTTATAAACACGTGGTGAGTTTTATCACTAGTTTTACGAATCACACAGAAATGTACAGAAATCAAAAAGAATGGCCTCGTTTTTTTTATGTTGTCATCAACATATGAAAATTTTGATTTTAATGTTGTTTAGTTTCTATTAATGAAGTTCGCGATGTAGCCCCCAACAAGAGGATGTACTGTTTTGAATTCGCAGTGCCCAAGGAGATACTTATGGCGAGTAAACCAGAGGAAGAACCTGCTAGTAAAAAACAGAAATGAAAACGTACTGTGTTTCTCGTATGAAGTGTTGTTGTTGTTGTTGTGTTGTGAAGTAGTAGTAGATAGTAGACAGTCTCTACCTTGGATTGAAAGGACGTTGATCAGAGTGTGGTATGGTCAAATGAAGTTGAACGCAACACAGACTGAACATTACTGGAGGACATAGATTGAGAGGAAATTAAGAAAATACAAGTTGTATATATTATTAGTGAATAATGATGGCAATGTTCCTAGCGAAACGCTAGGGGACAAAAATCCTTTGTGTATGCGTACAATACAAAGGAAAACTGCTTCGCTCAACGCCACGGAACAACTGTCCCAATCACTGCCGGGATCGGCTCCGGATACCGGTCTCGAGCCTATTGGCAACCTATTATGTGTTCTGGCATAAACGAGCTAGTGGCACACTGGCAAAGTGTGTCATCATGTTTCGACTACTCTCCACTAATGAGAACTCAAGAGATTCATCCGGTCGGTTCTGCTGTCCTTTACGTTGAATAAATTACACTTATTGTATGCATTTATGAGATCGCACGATATGTGAATACTTATGATGATGTATTATAACGGAGTTTCACCCGTTTTACGCGAAATTCGCTGCTCATATGCGTTTTTCGCGAAGTGAAATGTGTTTCTCACTAGTGGTTTTCACATCACGGGTGAAACTCCGATAAAGTTGAAATAGATAATAGTCATAACCATATATATAATACTCATGTTTAACATGAAATATTAAATAGTGGTCCTAATTATATATTTATAATCGAGACGCGCCAGATATGAGTGGCTATGGTTCGAGTATCTATCAAAAGCTTTGGTCATTATTATTACTCTTATACGGTTACTGAGCATAGCAGACGGAGCGAAGTCGTTGCTGTATGCATTGTTGATCTTGTTGTGAATGTATAAGTCGTAGAACTCAATGCAGAGTAGGTTGAGGTGCAGCAGTATACAAAACGTCAATGTGGGCCTTATGTTCGCTATGTGCTTACGCACACATCTATACTAAATTGAGCAAGGTATGCGACTAGATTTGGTAGAACAGTGTGGTCTTGCAGTTCTCTAGTATTTGATATTAGCTATAGTATGCATGCCCAAGGTGCAGCTCATCATATCTTTGGTAGTTTTCCCCATTGTCATCCTCGACTGTGTTACTTAGTAAGCAGTCGTTGTTGAGTTTAGTGTGAGATTGACCAGGAGCAACAGAGTCGGGTTCGGCGATGGTGTAGCAACGGTGCCACCGTATCAAGTTCAACTAGAGAATGTTCATCCGAGATGTTTTAGAGTTTTGTATAAATTGATTCGTACGGAAATTGCATATTGCAGTATTTTGTATATAATAGATTTGCTTTCGAACTTGCCTCTACGAAGGACGCCTATCGTGTTTGCACGCATGCACATCACTAGAGTTTTCTGGAGCCAGGGGGTATATCCTCTCGACATGATGGTCTAGTCGGACCGGCCGTTCAAAAACTTGGCAACTCTGAAATCTTTCTTGAAAATCGATTCCGACTTCGCGTTCAACAGACACGATTTAGAAATGTCAGAAACGGTTCTTGGAACATGACTTGTCAAAATCTATGATTCCTGAATCTATTCCGGAACTCACAATCGATTTGATAAACAACCCTGAGAGATTCATTCATCTCTTTCCACGCCGTAGAGACATTCACACTTTTGAGTCTCGCTCGCCGTAGGAAGAATCATCTGACGAAACGGTTGGGTTTTCACTAGTAGGTTGTAGTAGATGATGTCCAAACTCTATAAGATGTTTGGTATCGGTGTTTTGATGTCGTATTCGCATATGTCTACTACGAATCATTAACTCTGCACTGAGATCGGTTGTAATCATGTGTAACCACTCGCTGTACTGGTCTGGTGGTGGTGATCTACCTTTCGTTAGGTCGTCCAAGGTTGAGGTCTTTCACCTCTTGGTGTTGCCCTCAAGTCCCTACTGCTGTCGCTGAGCCTTACAACTACGGTACTCTGCGTCGTCCACTCTTTCCTATTGGGTCCATCGACGTTACCTGTGAGAAATACAACAGAGCTATCTACGACTGGGGAGAGTGCTGACTGGCACCAAAATAGACTTTATCATCACTAGTGACTACGGCTTAGATGAGGCCCTGCTAGGTGTGGCGTACTATCGTATGTGCTGTATGCTGAGGCTTAATCTGTTGGTTCGGGTTACAAGCCTTTGTCGATGAGGGTTAGATGCGACACGGTGCACGGCAAGTACATGGCTTGTTGTCTAGTGTAGCCGTCGTGGAATATTTCAACATTGCTGTTGCTACTATTGAAACCTAGAGGACCGCCTGACTTTACTGATCCTTGATAGTTTTGTTACTCATTTTCAGCCTCCTGTGTCGGTCCTTGAGCGGCATTTGCTTCTCTATGTATGCAGTTTGTACGGTATGTAAGTCGTCACTCTGCCATTGTGAATGTCTTTTCTCGAATCTTTCTAGATTCAATCTGATATGCTACGAGCGTGACCTTGTGCATCGTTGAGATAATAGCGATGACTTGGCTGCTATGTAAGGGGGTTTCGGTGAAGTCATCATCGCGAATGCCTTCACCGAGAAGAAGGTTAGTGCAGCGCTGAATTGTGGATATCTCGCGTTATTTGTTTACTAGTTACCAGGGTATAAGTTTCATACGATAATCGGCGTCGTTGCTTTTTTTCTCAATTTGTGGTGGAGGAAGTGAGTCATTGTTGTTTTGTCAGCAGCAATCCTTTCTCGCCTCGGTTCTCAACATGCGCGAGCTCGTCCACGTTCAGGCTGGTCAGTGTGGCAATCAGATCGGCGCCAAGTTCTGGGAAGTCATCTCCGACGAGCATGGCATCGACCCTACGGGTACCTACCACGGTGATTCTGACCTCCAGCTTGAGCGCATCAACGTCTATTATAACGAGGCTACTGGCGGGCGATATGTGCCTCGCGCTGTCCTTATGGATCTTGAGCCAGGCACTATGGATTCTGTCCGAGCCGGCCCCTTTGGGCAATTATTTCGCCCTGATAATTTCGTATTTGGTCAGAGTGGCGCTGGCAATAACTGGGCTAAAGGCCACTACACTGAGGGCGCTGAGTTGATCGATTCTGTTCTCGATGTTGTGAGGAAGGAAGCGGAGGGTTGTGATTGCTTGCAAGGCTTCCAGATATGTCACTCGATGGGAGGTGGCACTGGTTCCGGCATGGGCACTTTGCTGATCTCCAAGATCCGTGAGGAATATCCTGACCGCATTATGGAGACATTTTCAGTGTTCCCCTCCCCTAAAGTGTCCGACACCGTTGTCGAGCCTTACAACGCCACTTTATCGGTCCATCAATTGGTCGAGAATGCTGATGAAGTTATGGTTATGGACAACGAGGCGTTGTACGATATTTGCTTCCGTACTCTGAAGCTCACTACGCCGACTTATGGTGATCTCAACCATTTAGTGTCCGCTGCTATGTCGGGCGTTACTACTTGTCTGCGCTTCCCGGGTCAGCTCAACGCTGATCTGCGCAAACTAGCTGTGAATATGATTCCCTTTCCTCGTTTGCACTTTTTTATGACTGGTTTTGCCCCCCTCACCTCGAGGGGCTCTCAGCAGTATCGAGCTTTGACCGTCCTGAGTTGACGCAGCAAATGTTTGATGCGAAAAATATGATGTGTGCCTCCGACCCTCGTCATGGTCGTTACCTAACTGCAAGCGCGTTATTCCGCGGCAGGATGTCAACGAAGGAGGTCGACGAGCAAATGCTCAACGTTCAGAACAAGAATTCGAGTTACTTTGTCGAGTGGATTCCCAACAACATCAAGAGTGGCGTCTGCGATATCCCTCCTAAGGGCCTCAAGATGGCTGTGACATTCTTGGGGAACTCGACGGCTATTCAGGAAATGTTCAAGCGCGTTGCTGAGCAGTTCACTGCGATGTTTCGGAGGAAGGCGTTCCTCCACTGGTATACGGGTGAGGGTATGGACGAGATGGAGTTCACTGAGGCCGAGTCTAATATGAACGATTTGGTTTCGGAGTATCAACAGTATCAGGATGCCACTGCTGAGGAGGAGGGAGAGTTTGATGAGGAGGAGGGGGAGTACGACATGGAGCCGATGTATTGAGGATGGCGACGAATTCATGCGTGAATTTATTTTTGGTGTTTGCTCCTATCACTTTGCTCGGTCAGTGATAAGCCGGTATTTGAACCATTTTTGGATATCGCTATAAAGGCAATTGCTCTCTGATTAAGTATTAGTGATGGGGTAGACAGTACTCGTAGTGGTGAAAGTAATATTACGACCGTTGTTGAGTTTTGTAGTTGACCGGTTTATGACTACGTAAGCAACCTGATCCCAGACAACTATCACGAACACTTTACGACAGTGTGGTACAATATGCACATTGTCAACCACATGTGTTGGTGTCAAAGTAAAATTCTGAGGAAATTTTGGAAAATATTCAACAACTTTTATACCTTCTACTCGGATTCATATATGCACTTTTATAATTTGTGAGGAAACTGCTAAGCGCCGTTGAGGAAACCAAACGCATATCTACCCACACTTCTTTTCGAAGGCGTATAATAGGGAATTTAGGAGGGGCTCTTCCATTCGTAATAGAAATTCAATCGCGTGTGGAGAAGAAAAGTTCACCTCTCCTTCGTTATCTCTCCTCTTGACACTATTCGTGAGTCCCTGATAACACTGAGACTTTCGTCAATCACATTGTACAGTTCGCGCGATCTAGTCCAACGTAAACGTGTCGTAATATTGTATCATTATACTGCCTACTCCTTTTGGCAGAGTGCAAAAGATTCGTTTGATGCCCTTTGATCGAGCGAACGCAAAACCAGCACTGTTGACAACAAGTCGTTACATGTATCATTACAATTCTTCACTGAAAGGCAATAATTCCTGTGGCTCGTCCTTCGTCTTCAAGACATAGTGCAACATATCATTGCTGTCATACCGCTCCTTCGCCGCTTCATCCATCACCACTGGTAGATGCACCACTTCACCATCTTCCAAAGTGAGCTTGTCCCCCAGTAACGTCAATATGCCTCCTGAAGTCTTCGGTACAAAAACATGGGCACTGCCCCCGTGATCATCGAAAACCACTCGAATTCTGTTCTTTTCATGAGCATGCGCAGCAGCTGTTTCAATGGCCTTCTGATGGCGACTCGATACCACACGATCGTCTACTTTGGCGCCCTCTCTTGGTACGGTTATTGTCAGCTTCCCAGAAGTCTTATCGAACTCCACGCGAGTCTTATTCAAGTTACAGTCGCCTCCCAGCGTATAAAAGCGTTGCATAAGACGACTGACACCATCGTGTTGTGTGCTAGCCCGAATGACCAAGCCGTGGGCGTATCTTTTCACAGAGACTTTCGAACCATAGCCGTCCTCATTCGGATGGTTATACGCCGGCACTTCGCCGTTTATAACGACCGACTGGTTGGTGACACGCATGTGGAATCCGCCAGAATGACCGATGGAAGCGGACGACATTTGCGACAAGATTGTGTGAAACGCCGTGGGTAACATGACATGCGTACGCAGGAGCAGTCGTGGGTGTTGTTGCATTGAGAGCCCTGGAAGGTCTAGTGGCATTAGACCGTGAAGGGCGCCAGCAGAGTGGATGAGGTCGTCTAATGGGGAGGAGATGTGGCCGAGGTGTGGTATGAAGTCCTCATTGGAGACATCGGCAGGCTTGGAGAGCACTCTAGCCTCTTCTGACGCACTGCTGAGAACGACGGCGACCGCATATAAAGGAGCGAGCCGCCAGCACATAGTAAAACCTCGAATTGGGGAGTCCATCAATATTGACAACACGATAACAACAGATCCAGAAAAGCCAATGTTGGTCATGGTTTGCCACAGAGAGGATGAGGACGGTCGAATATACATTCTTTCTTCTTAAGATGAGCTACTCCATAGCATTTTCTCTGTGGTCCACGATGTTGGTAGTAGCAACGAGAACTCGAGAACGGCGTCATCTGTTTACGATTGACCCTCTCTCGGAAGCTCAATCAGCTACCACGGTTTGATAGTCGGCGAGATGCCATCCTGACGGTCGTTTGCACTGAGTGAAGACATTCTTTCCACCATCACACAAGTCGATCTGAAAATATCTATCATGCAAACAGAGGCGTTTGACGTTCAGGACCGGGTCCTGCAATCGCGGTTGGGGTCTTTGCCTTTCCAACTCGTAGTTCGCCATGACTTCATCTGCGAGTGGCCGTATGAGCTCATCAGGAAGGACTACACCACCCTCGTGGTTTCGAGGGAACTGACGCATATCCGTACCTAGAATTATGTCACGCGCCACGAAATTGTCATCAATGAACATACAGAAGTACCCCACTCTGGAGTGTCGGGCCATAGCAAGGAAGTCAGGGTTGAAAGGATGATTAGTGGTAGCGAAGTCCACGAGTTGAGTCCCCGGACGCATGTAAACGACATTCGCCAAACCCGACCCGAACGGGCCAATTATGATATCAGTTTCCTGCAGCTTAACCTGCGACGGTCCTTGAGACCCTCTGCCGGCCTCAATTTTCTTACCATCCATTCACGTATAGTAAATCGACCGAAAGTCTCCGGCCAAATCATGGTGATAGTCGCGCCTAGATTTTCCAAGGCTTGGGCCAAAGCGGAAATACTGCGTCGATCGATATGACGGTCACGCACGGTGGTCTCTCTGGTCTCAGAGGAAAGGCGATGATCACTATGGAGCTGATGGACTCACCGAGTCGTCCACAGTATCCTGGGTCGTTTTGGAAGGTCCCATTCAGGAAGGGGCGCGTCGAAGTCGATCGCCAGTCTTTCATGGTTAACCAGAGGGTAGACCACCGGTGGCTATCACCAAGGACCCAGGTTCGATCCCCGGCACCGGCACTAACACTCTCCCTACCTCCTCCTGAACGCGTCCTTCCGTCGGCTTCCAATAGGACTTTAGCTTGAGCGAGACAAAGACTTGGTGTTGATACGCGGAGACTATCCCTCTCCAGAAGAGATCATTTCCCCATGGTGCTACGTTGTTGTAGTAAATACACCTGTCGAGACAACCAGAGGAAGAGTTTTGATTGGCTCGATAGGGATGGAGATGCGCCTTCGTTACTTTGAGCTGTCCTGTGGCCAGACGAGCTGAGTGCCGATGCAGACGCCTCCTTGGGAAGGGACGACCTCCGAATATTTACGAATACGAGGGAACTGATAGTGTATGAGATAGACCGTCACGCGCCATGAAATTGATACCAGAGCTCCCAAGAGATCGTATATTTTGATGGTCTTCCCTCGGTGAAAAGGCCAGTCCTTCAGCCAGAGCTCATTGGGATGGTTCGAGCGGTTGAGACCCGAGAGGAGGAAGTCGGCGAAGAGTGGTATGAGGAAGTTGTTATGGACCTCCAGTGCGCCGCCATAGTCAGTTTGAAACGCTTCATCAACCCACATGGAAGGTGTTGTCGGGATATGCCACACTGGAGATTTGAATGTTCCTGTCGAGGATCCGATCGGTGCAGGTGGCTGTCGGTTGGGAGGGGAAGGTCTCGTTGGGTCGGAAGTCCAGTACCAACTAGAGAGGGACGACGATTTGAGCGATTAATGGTATGACTAGACCTTCCCCCAAGGCCTCCAAGGAGGCGTCTTAGTGATCTCCCATCGACAGTGAGGTTTCAACCAAGCCTTTAGCCTCCGTCCAAGCCTACAGGAAGACGCTACCGTTCCTCGAGCAGTGTCGTCGTACGGGCTTTCCATGGGAGATGCCGAAAATGGTCATTTTAGTATGCCCTTTGGACGTAGTCGTCAAGGCTACGTTCGATAGACTCACGAGTTGATCGTCGAAGTATCTGTTCCAAGGGACTGCTGGGGTACTGATGAGATGATGAGTCTTACGGACGACAAGTGAACATCACTGCAGTGATGCCTCGTGCTTTGGCCTCCGCCCAGTCACTTCGTTGTCTTGAGCTATCAGTAGTAGATTTGCAATAACTGATAACAACCACGCTTTCTATCCGAAAGGTATGGGGTTCAATCCTAAGAACTGTCGATTGGATCTCACTCGTCTTCATCGTGAGCTGGCGGCCACCCCTTTATTGCTATCGCCTCCTTTCCAATACTCTCCTTCTCCCCAGGTCGCCCATGAGGATACTTTTCGGCATCTCCATAAACCGGAAAGTCACCATTCAAGCCTCGAGTCTTCCCAACAACCACAATGCCCCTTTCCTCGAAAGAACCGCCTTGTATGCTCAGAATCCCCAACGCTGACAATACCAACAACAACCCGAGGAGGACCACCAAGCCTCTGCCAGGCCCTCCATGCCTTCTCTCAGGCGGAGACTCGCTCTCGCCTACGTCTACCTCAGGGTTGTGGCGTCTGCTGATTGCCATTGCCTTCTTCACCATAATGGTGACACCATCCCCAGAAAATGCGCTGATTATCGATCACATTTGTAAATCTCGCTCGCCCATAGCTTTTGACATAAATTCATGACGTGGCTGAAACTCGTCAACGCGTTCATTACCACCGTTTAATTGGTTTAACACAATGGCTGCTGCTCCTGGAGAGAAGACTCATATGTCGATCGTGATCTGTGGTCATGTCGATTCAGGCAAGTCCACCACTACTGGCCGTCTGCTGTTCGAGCTTGGTGGTGTTTCCGATCGAGAGATAGAGAAACTGAAGGCAGAGGCTGACCGCCTCGGCAAGTCTTCATTCGCCTTCGCTTTCTACATGGACCGCCAGAAGGAGGAACGTGAGAGAGGTGTCACTATTGCTTGCACTACTAAGGAGTTCTTTACTGATTCGTGGCACTACACTGTTATTGATGCTCCTGGTCATAGAGATTTTATCAAGAACATGATTACCGGTGCCTCCCAGGCCGATGTGGCTCTCCTCATGGTCCCTGCTGATGGTAACTTTGGTACCTCTATCGCCAAGGGCAACCACAAGGCTGGTGAAATCCAAGGTCAGACTCGTCAGCATGCTCGTCTGATCAACTTGCTCGGTGTTAAGCAGCTCGTGGTTGGTGTCAACAAGATGGACTCTGACGTTGCCGGTTATAAGAAGGATCGTTACGAGGAGATCCGTGATGAGATGAAGAACATGCTCGGCCGTGTTGGTTGGAAGAAGGACTTCATCGAGAAGTGTGTCCCAGTGATTCCAATCTCTGGATGGATTGGCGATAACCTCATCAAGAAGTCTGCTAAGATGGACTGGTGGAAGGGTGTTGATGTTGTACGTGACCCCGCCTCGAAGGACGTCATTCACATCGACACTCTTTATGACGCTCTTGAGAAGTTCGCTACTGTGCCCAAGCGCGTTACTGATGCTCCTATGAGGATGCCCGTGTCTGGTATTTACAAGATCAAGGGTGTTGGTGATGTCATCACTGGTCGTATCGAACAAGGGATTGTCAAGCCCAACGAGGATGTTATCTTTTTGCCCACTCACACGCCTGCCACTCCCTGCTCTGGGAAGGTCTTTACCATCGAGATGCACCATAAGCGTCACGAGCGAGCTCTCCCTGGTGATAATGTCGGTCTCAATGTTAAGGGTCTGATCAAGGAGAACATGCCACGTGCTGGTGATGTCATGATCTACAAGAAAGATACCTCGTTGAAGCACGTCCAGTCCTTCACCGCTCAGATTCAGGTCTTGGACGTCCCTGGTGAAATCAAGGTTGGGTATTCTCCTATTGCTTTCGTCCGTACTGGCCGTTCCGCTTGTAAGCTCGCTAAGATCAACTGGAAGGTTGGTAAGGAAACTGGTGGTAAGAAAATGGAAGATCCCCACTCTCTTAAGTCCAACGAGATGGCTGAAGTCGTTTTCGAGCCCATCCAGCCGCTTGTGGTTGATTCCTACAAGAACTGTGAGGGTCTCTCTCGTGTAGCTCTGATGGAGGGTAACGGTGTTGCAATGCTCGGCAAGTGCACCTCGACCGTCGCTAAGGTGGTGAAGTAGTTATTAGAAGCTATCTGGTCTTCATGGCCGTAAAAGGTTTTTTTCAATTTCGAGTTGGACGGGGGGGATTTTGTTAGTTTCCGACTCCTCGTGTTGAGTTATCGGGAGTGTGAGGTGCGTCCACTGATGTGATGACATGGGCATATCAGAGATGACGTGTTGTTGCGGATGAACCCCCGCAAGCCTCGTCATTGTTAGTGAAGTTATTGCCATTAAAAGTCTGATCAGTAAAAGCGATGAAATGATGACCCCGAGCGCGCGTGACCTGAGTCTCTAATAAGAGATTGTCTGAAGACTGCTCTCTTTATCTGATCATTATAGTGAATCTATGAAGGACTGATCGGACTAGTGTGTTATGGAAACGTAGTGATTATGTTGTAGGACTATATCAATGATCAGCTGTCGTAACCATACGCTGCATGAGGCACTATTTTTGTATCAAACTCACACTGTGACTCGAGTCCAACAATTGTGTAGCGTTTGGAAGGGCCGTGAGCATGATACCAGACAGTCATAGGAGGACAGGGAGGGTCATATTGAAAAGGCAGTTGAGTTAGTTAGTCTGCCGATAAGCCTGTGATGAGCCATTGATGCATCCTGTGCACAGAGGAAGCTACTAGATTCAAGCTACTGCAGATACTCGATCGATATCGACGATTAAAGTAAGGTGCTAGATGTCTGGAGATGGCCAGACTTTGGCTCATCCTATGCGCCCGTCCCAGCTCAGTCCATCGATGTGGATGTAGCAGAGTTTGTCTTCCAAAGGTAAGCCCGCAGCAGAGATATTTGGGTTGTATTCGTTGTTAGACATTTCTAGTAGATGGGAGTGTGGGTCCATCCACAGCGACCATCGCCTTCTGGTCGGATTTGTATGGTAGATCATCGTCAGCTGCCTATGGCTGTTATGGACAGTCTGTAACCTATGGACCACGCCAGTTCTGCTTCTGTGTGCAACGCAATCTGCCTTGCCCTAGCAATCTTGGCTTGTCAGCTACATCCTCTACGTTATTGGTAATTTCACTTCCTTAGTAGTAGAGTACGTTTCTCCTTAGAAAAAGGCCGGGGCGAGCGAGCAAGAATTTTTCCCTAGAAAAGTAACTTTCTCCTCAGAAAAGTGATTTAAATTGACCTTCTCCTGACAACAGTCTACGGTGCTCCTCCTTTTTCTGCTGGCCTGGTCACAGTTGATAAACGTTTTCCCTACGCCTCGTATCGTCTACCATGTCAAACGTGTATAATGTAATTTCCATTCGAGAAAGAATTTGGCGTTTCCTGTTAGACCTGGGAATGACGAGCAGTGTTAGAGCAATCTTGGTATCAAATATTGTCGTATACATTTTTTCTCTGTTACTGGTCTCGTGTCGTTATGGATAATGTCGTGTAAAAATATTCATCGAGATTAAATATTTTTATTTTATCTGTTAGTATTAGTTGGTCTATTAGGTTAAAATGTATATTATAAAATGATGATACATTGGTT
>NW_003200605.1:11356-14309 GCF_000006405.1 Perkinsus marinus ATCC 50983 | reverse complement strand
CGCGGAGGCTCTTGAGGAGCGAGTCGCGATGAGTCGTCTTACAGAGGCGCTAAAGCAATGGTCGGCTGAGTTGAAGTTCCAACAGGAATCTCGGGAAAAAATGATAATAATTTCCTATCGTCGAGCGGAGCGAAGTTTATTAAAATGGAAATTAACTGTGGAGGACTGTAAAAAAGTAAAATCGATGATGATAATTTTCCGATTGCGCAGGGGGCTCAGGGGCCTCAGGAGGTTTCTGGAGAAATCCAAAACTGAGTTGTATAGAGCTGTTGAAATCGAAAGGGCGATTATGAAACACGCCTTGCGGGTATGGAAACGATATCATTCTTGGCGAGCACAACTTGGGGATTTCTATAGTGGGCTTCAGCCCATCGTGAAGATTATCGTAGATACGGGCGTGATGAGAAGGGCTAGAGTTTCGTGGTTGTGTTGGAGAAAGAGTTATAGAGCTCGGAAAGCCCACGAAGCAGTAGTAGGAATGGTGACGCGAAGGGAGATGCAGCAAGCCGTTCGAGAGTGGGCGTCGCAATTACTACTTCGATTGGAATTCCAAAGGGACTGTTTGGTCCATATGGGGAGGTGGCGTTTGGCATTGGCGTTGCATAAATTGGCGTATAATCGTCGGATCGGAGCTCTTAAATCGTCGGGGTTAGGGTATTTGGTGGAGCGGAAACGATTAAGAATATTAGCAGCTGTATGTGATGCTTGGTTGGCGGAGGTGCGGTATCGATTTAAATGTGCACGCGTGCACACGGCTATTGAAAGGCTCGTTTCTAGTGAGTTACTATCGCGGCATTTGTGCGTGTGGAGGGCCCATTACTCGAACCGCCTCCTTGACGGTGCTCGACATGAGATGGCGTCTCTGCAGTGGAAGAGAAGGTGCGCTTCTCGGTACATCACCCTCTGGTCCCATCAGGCGATCGATCACCGTGCGGTCAGGGAACGGCATATGGCAGTCTCGGGTAGAGTGAAAGTACTTCACTTCAAATCATGGCATAAACTTGCAGCTCTTGTGCATGCGTGCAGATTGCGGATATTATCGTCGGTTTATGATGCCTGGCATCGGGAGAGCGCACGGGTTCGGTACTCTGAAGTGGAGGCTGGTCGAAGGGCCGCCCTCCGTCGCAAGTGCCTCTCTAGGGAGGTGCTGATGGCATTAAGGAGCTTCACGGAGGGTAGGAAGGCCACTCGGCAGGCTGGAATGAGAATCAAAATTCTAGCGGAGCGAAGAAAAGTTCGATTGGTATTTACGGAGTGGTTGGTAACGAGCATTTGGTCAGTGGTTGCACGGCGGTTGGAAATTAATATCATTCGAGTTTCGATGCGAACGGCTTTGAATAGACTTTACTCGTTTTCGAAAACGATGCAACGACGAGATGCTGAAATGATGGCGCACGCAGTGTTGTGTTATTTTCGGACGCGCCTTTCCGCGTGGAGGAAAAGAGCGAAATGGAAGAGTCTCGCACGAAGAGTAGTTGGGGAGCATCGCAGGAGAATGATGGCTCGGGCGTTTGGGGTGTTGGCCTCTTGGAGGCGATATAGCTTGCGAAATCAGCACGCAGCTGAGGTTATTGGGATGAATATTGTGGCGAAGCGGAGCGGCGCAATTTTCGAGAGTTGGCGAATCGCGGGTAGATCTAAGCAGATCTTGGATAGACTCTTTGAGTGTCATGTGAAACAGACTTTGGTATCTTACCTCGAAGCGTGGAAGATACGGATTAGGTCCGCTAAAGGCCTACGGCGGAAATTGCAGCGTCGGCTGGAGGAGCGAGTGATCGCTTTGAAGAAATTATATATTTTATTATGGAGGACGGGCGTTTGTATTGTTCGAGGAGAGGCTCGTCGACAACGGGAATGTATCCGTGCATGGCTAGCAGTGGTAGCGGCGAGCAGACGTCTCGCTGAGCGGGGAAGAGGAGTGTCTAGAATATGGCAAGGGAGAATTCTCAGTCTGTGGATAAGGAGGTAACACTCATCGATATCAACAATATTATTGTAGAGTTTCACGACCCGTTTAACGTGAAGGGGTGTAATAGTAGATGTGAGCAATAGAACGTATATGTTGCCGCGACCACCGATAACACTATTGTATGCCGCGAAGTGAATTGTGGAATATGTTCTTTTTCACTAGTGTTTTGCATATCACTAGGGTGAAACTCTGATGATGATGACGATGAAAATTTCAATATTTGTTCATTAACTTCTGAGTGAAAATTGACTTTTTAAAACTACTCATCTTCTTATGCCGTGACCGATGTACTTATTTGTTCTGACTAGGATTTCTATTACACTAGTTGGTGGTGATACCACTCCTTCTTCAGTTTCCGTCACTCACTGGCCTTGAGGCTCCGCTGTGACCATTACCTACTATCTCGTACCGCACCGCTCCGCTCGAAATGTCTGCATGCCTGGGCTGAAGTTTGTAAGAAACTCAGAGAGGTGACCGCTGTGAGTACCACAATTGGAGCGGCCATCGAATACAGCCGAATGGAGTTAGCATTGCGGCACTGGGCTGTCCAAACGGCGCGGGCTGAGGTCCTTAAGGAGGTTTGGCTGAAAACCATACCCAACGTGTTATTGCGCTATCGTGCGAGGGAGTGTTTGGCGTATTGGAAGGCTCGAGTGAAGTCGGAGAAGTCATCGATGAGTCGAGTAATCGTTGCGTGGCGGTATGAATTGCCGAGGATAATTACGGCGGAGCGATCGAGCAAATCCTTGGCAGTGCGACACTCCAATGGAAAGCTACTGAAGCGGGCTATGGCGGGTTTTGTGATGATGATAGGAATGGAAAGGGAGTTGAATAAAATCAAGATGAGGTTAGCCATGGGAAAATTACGAAGACGAATTGCTCGTATACGAACGCAGCGAGTCGGACTAAATGCTATGCTAGCCGCGAGAAGATTGGAAGAGTTGAGGAGAGTCTTTGAGGAGTGGCGGCGTTATCGAGTGGAGA
>NW_003200605.1:3379-11256 GCF_000006405.1 Perkinsus marinus ATCC 50983 | reverse complement strand
TAGACCTTTAGAGGGTTCCGGGCGACCTCGTTTGATGGTCGCTCGGGTTCGGCCAGTGAGTCGGCACAATGCAAGACTCCTCCACTGTAGTCATCGATTACATTGAGGTGCCCACCACCTCGGTTGTATGTCTTCACCTGATGGATGCGGCAGAAGGTGATGAAAGTGTGACCCTTCTTCGGCCAGTCTCCTTATCCATGGCCGTTTCTCGCTGCTTTGCCGTAGTCAAAATAACGATCATGGAAGCATAACGATGACTTTGATCGCTTAGCATTCGATCCGTCACAACTCGACTTTGTATCTCATTCGAATCGCTCTTCGGCACGTAACTCGGCAACTGGTAAGTTACCAGTGGCAACCAGCTGCAGGATTTTCATGAGACTTTTAAACCTCGCGAAGAGTCGACATTCCGCATCGGGGTCATTTTCCACATGTACGCGTTTCCCACATCCACATCGTTTACGGTTTACAGCGAGTTTGTCCCCATCAGTGGTGCTACGGCTGAGCTTCTGGTTTTCCTATCTTGTCGCTTCTGAGCTATTCGTGCTGGGGGTGTGTCTTACCTCGCTATGCTTGAATAGTTCCTGACCTCCCGATCGAAGGTTTTCAACCAACTACGAACGCCACAAGCGCTATCCCTGTCTGAGCATGATACTGGACAGGGTCAGTAAAGTAACATGATGCTTCATGGAGTAACAGGATGAATAACAATCATCCTCTCACTCCTCGACGATGACGACGCTTCTGCTTCCCACTGTGCGGTTTGGTAGTCGTGGAGTGAACAGTGAATAGATTGGCGGACTCGTCTGAAGGAGGAGTTTCCGAATAGTTATTGCAGGTTCGTGAAGCACCTCGAGGGGTCCTATCAACATCACTGGGGTACCTGGTCTCCGGCATATCCTCCTCGTCATTATAAACGCCTTCGACGCCCATCACCTTCGGGATGTCTTTCGTCGTGGATGATTCCTCGGGGAGACCATCAGTGTGGAGCTCATGGGTGGCCTGACCGTCGCTGTCCCGAGGCTCTTCGATGGCGGCGGTGATATACTCTTCTTCAATTCGTCTCCCATCGAGTTCTTCTCCACTGCTGCTACACTCAAAGTCGTAGTCGTAGTTCACATCCTTGCCCGACGACGACGCGGCATCCTCGGATACCATGCAGTGGACCTCAGACGACGTGGCGGCGTCTGTCGTTGTCCCGGAGTCGTCTGACTCATAGCTCGGAGTAATCCTCTCGTGTACATTAAATAGATCGGCGGCGCTCGGAGTTTGGCCTCCCTCATTCAGAACCTTGTAAAATATCAACCAAGTCGCAGTATTGGACGAGCAGTGCGCGACGATGGTGTGATACGAAAATTAGACACACCTGATAGGGTTCATCAGATGCTCGAGGACTATCATCAACTCTTGGACTGTCTGCCCGGAGAGTCTCACCTGACGCTACAAAAACGAATTTCACGAGCGGTCACAAATGTCTCACTTGAGCTCTCGACGGAAGTTTCCATTCGGTGGGCGAGTGGCGATGTGAGCTTCTCTGGGGGAAGGCGAAGACGCTTCGTTGCAGAGCAGTCGTTGGCCGAAGCATCGCCGACCTTCTTAGGACGTTGGATGCACCAAGAGGCGGCGTGTGACTGAATGGCTCCCATAGAGAACAAGTAGAGCCTCTACTGTAGAGGCGAACCGGTGTAGCAGCTGTCCCTTCTTCCGAAGTCATCCCCTATGGTCGGACACAACATAATGCATTCGGCGTAGTCCCCTACCGAGAGTGGAATTAATGCCTGTGTTGCGCTTCGGAAGACTCCTAGTGTACTCTTCATTCGCTATGAGGTATACTTATAAGACGTTACGTCTCCCGCTCATATCTATACAGTTTCACACAACGTAAACGGTTTCGTTTCGGTGGTATCGCCTTTCAGTGCGCTCGGATCTGGAACCGCTCACCCGAGGGTTTGTTTCTCCGGAAGAGACAACTGACAACTCTGGCTCATATTATCACTCTAGGCAAGGGCCGTATGGGGATACCGATTCATGAATCTGAGTCCATGATTCAACTCACACCTTGATTCGAGAGAACTGATTCAGATTCTTCGCTTAGGAGAAAAAGTCGAGATTTCTGAGTATGAGTACTTGTTTGCCGATCCATTGGTCATAGCGCAACAATGGATAGGTGAAGCGAAATAGATCAGAAAAGAGTCTGTAGTTTGGGTTTAGTTCATTGCGATCATGAGCATCCGAAACGATAACGGTTTCGAGTCAGATATGTTGGCGCGATCGTCATGATGTTACTCACAGAAGATACGTGTATCGCTTCGGTCATGTGAATGACACACAGTGTGTCAAGTGTGTCACACACTTGATTTTAATCAGCCGCTGAATCCGATTCCTCATCCCTAATCACGATTCAAGATTCAATTCTATACTCAATGGCTGATTCAGCGTTTTTGGCACTGAGTCAGAGTATTTCATCAATTCGAGATTAAATACTTAGAGTTGGGATTTTAACTCGTGATTCGAGATTAATTCTCAGGAGTCGAGATTCTTTTACTCAAACTCAAAGCTGCCCAGATCCAATGTCGCAATCTCGCCTTGAGCATGATCCAGGAACATACTCATTATGTATAAGCTCACATTTCAACACGGGGATTAATCTTGATTCTGTACCGGGGGTCCGGACCCCTGGTACCAGCCCCTGATTCTGATTCTCGACCTTGATTCACGACTGCAGCGCGCACCACGGTAGACCACCACAGGTCGAGGACCTCAGCTCCTTGCGAGCAGGCTCTTAGAATGACCGTACCCGGGAATAGAACCTTAGCTTCGGTCAAGCGAAAACGCATCCTTACCCAGTTGAGCTGTGAGATGATCCAATGTAAGACAGTGCGCGGAGATATAGCGTACGTAGTACATACAGGCTTTTAGCACGACCGGGACCGAGAATAGAACCTCAGCTTCGAGCCCGTGGAATCATCTCCTCAACCAGTTCAGCTATGAGGTCGTACGATACAAAACGGTGCATGGAGTTATAGCGCACCATACGGTGTGAATTTCGCTGCGTAATTTACGCATTCCTGAATTCAATTAACTATTCATAAAAACCATGAATAAACTCCGAGATATTGTCGGGGAACGACACCCGACCACGCTATTGGTTCTCACAGGAAGCTCTATTGGAGTTGTCGGACTTAAATTTTCACTTAGAATTTCTGAGTTACAAACCAAGAGTTATTAATTCCGACGTTCGAGTGAACATCTTGAAAAGTTTGAAGTACGGATGTGTACACGTGCACAGAAGATTTCCTTTCAAAAAGTTTTATCATCCCAGTAGTGTAGCAGGAAATGCTCATGTATTCGATACAAACTTACCAAGTTGTACCCTCACAGAATGACGTTTTCTCCCTTTCTTGAAATTGTCACTTTCGGTTGTGGGGCGTAGCGACTGTAGTCTTCGTCTTGTCAAAAATGTCTGATTCAAACTCTGATCCCCTGGTTCTCGAAAATACTCAGATTCAATGGAATCACCCGGAAAATCAGCCTCATGAGTAACGCCCATTGAGTGAGAGTATTAATCAGCCAAAAAATCAACTTTTGATTCTCGAATCAACTCAGAGATTCACATATCATCGCGATGATCCTGATTTCTCGCTCCACACTCTGAAGTCCAGAATAAAAAATCAGTGATTCAGGGGTCAATACTCACCCTCTGATTAAATCATTTTTCATTAAATCTGATTAACTCAGATGAAAAAATTTTTTCCATCTGAGTAAATACTCTGATTCACCTGTTGCATGAGGATCCGCATACGTCTCCAGGCTGCGTTCGATGCTAAGTTGATAATAAATCTTGCTGGGCTCTGATTCCTAGTCTAACCTTATCATGTAACCAACTCGAAACGGAACGAAGATCGCGACGTCGCTTGGAATCAATTGTAGTAGCAACCGTCGAGAAGACGTGCTGTTGGTAGGGGTTGTGAATACGGAGTGGAGTCGAGTGGTTGCCCAGAAACTTCTACTCTGATCTTACATCCTTAGATCATGAGCAATAATCGTGGGAAAAACACCCGTGTGAAAGAAAGTAACGTCGGCGACTTGACCACGAAGCTCTACTTCTGATGGTGACCTCAAAATAATTTTCGAGACATAAGGGTATTTAACCTTGACGGCATATCTGTGAAGCGGACTGGTAGTCGGACATACACTTTTGTAGGCCAATCTGATGCCACGACTCGGAGCCGTAGTAACACATGACCCACGAGAAGGAGCTAAGACCGATATGTGTACCACCGGCTTCAAAGAAGTAATCAAACTTATGCTTAGACAGAACATGATCACGAACATGGTCGAGAGCAGTCGAAAGCTGATTGTAAGCGTAGAGGATACCTCCCTTGGGGTCGGTAAGGCGATCGCTGTAGTAAGCACACATCGACGTCTTACTACAGGCTCCCGAGTTGCAATCACCTTCGGCCAAAAAAGTGATCTTAGCCTTGTAATTGGGATAGTAGTTATTGTTACAGTTGGGACAAATTTTGGTCAGGAAGGCTACGAAAAAGTTGATAAGTCGCGGGGAGGTGTTGGCGAAGGTAAGCAGAGTAACGTGATCAGCCCTGAACATAATCTGGTCCACCAGTTTCCTGTCAGTGTTGTAATAGTTCATCGTAACATCAAGGGCTATGTTGTAGGGCTTGAACTGTGGGTCAGTCTTGAGCGCATCGAAAGCATCAAATATGTTGTACCACGTAGCAAGGTCAAGCTTGACTTGGAAGCTGATACCGAGAGTACCCATATCAGGGTTGCCGTACTTGAGGATGAACTCCTTAAAGACACGAACGAAATCGGGGGCCCATTTCTTATCGTTGCCACCACCTTGAGCATAGAAAAGATAGAACCTTGCAGAGTTTCCGCTGACCTTGCGGAAGTTGGCGATGAGCTCGGCCAGTCTCTCAGGGTGGATAATCTTGCCCACGTTGGAGGCATCGGCCACGTTGAGGTAAACATCACCACGGTTGTACTCCTTCGACACGTCGGACTTGAAAAAGTCTAGGAAGGTCGTGTCCTGACCAGTCCAGTAGGCTTGCCTCCAAGAATAGGTTGCCATATTCTTCGTCTCCGAAGATGGAGGACAGTCGAGTCGACCCGCTTCACTGAAGTAAGCAGCGACGACGACAATGACGAGGAGGAGAATGTAACGCATCGAGTACAATCAACTCTAACGAACGGGAATCTCAGGGAGAGACATGTCGAAACCGCCGCCACTCTCGAGGAACAATCTCAAAGGTTTCACGCATGCTTGCGTCACGCAGAGAACTCTGCATTTGAGACGTGGAGCCTAACATGTCCCGATCCAACCGGAGGCAATATTGGATTAGTTTGAGCTCAATCCACTCAGATTTCACTCATCGTGTGAGACAAACCTTCGCAACTACCCCTTGTTGTCAGCTGACAGGGCTACAGTGAGTCCATCATGAGACCCTCAGTGGGACATGACACCGTTACAGCGGGGCTGATCCGCATAGCGGTCACCTATCGCAAGATGTGGCACGCTGAACTCCACGTGTTTGCTGTGGTGGTGCTATACACATGTGATAGCGTGACGCCACGGATGAAGTCGAAAAACTGCGAGACCTCATACGATCGTGAGTTCTTGCTAAATGCAAAGCGAGCCTGATAATCAAGCAGCCATTTACACACAGTGTATGCGTGACAGAGGAGCACTAAGATAAGAGTCTTTGAAATTCGATAAGGTGCTGAATCCTCTGTCTGTCTGAATCCCAGTGGGCTCATCCTCGTCGCTCTTTTTGGCATCGTTCAGAAGTGCACAGTTCTCCATCAGATGAAGTGTACTGTCCTCCGGATTCCCGCACGAAGAACTGGAGAATGGCCTTAGCGCGGCGTCGGTGATTGTCCGGTCAGCGGCGGCATGAGCCGCTCATGGTCCGAGATATCGCCCCGCTCACCACGGGCGCGGTGACATCTCGAATATCTCGAAATTCGGAATTTCTAAGAAGTTGCCGAATCGGAAAGTTCCCGAAGGGAACGCACATTTCAGCCAAGTTTCTCTGATGGTATTCTACCATACACTCGCGTCGCGGCCTCTGATACTTCATCGGATGAATCTCATCCTGAGTATCCCGGATTAGTTCTGAAAGGGCACAACGCCCTCCTATGAAGCCGGTCGCATTTTCATTTCCTACTATACCACAATGCGACTGGCACCATCTCAACCTTAGACGGCGAGCTATATCGGTGTCCACTGAGGGCGCCACTGCTCTACATCATGTAGACTACATGCTATTGCATTCCGCTCGGTCGGTCCCCGAGCCGGAGATTCGGCACTGCAACGTGCGTAAACTCGATTGCGGGTCGCTCACGGTGACCCAGGGGGGGGGCCGACCTACCAGGTCCGACCTGGGTGTTGACATGCATAGTCGACGGCTCTGAATAACTATATTCAATCCGCCAGCCCATGGTGCAAAGGGGTGCAGTCTGCACCGTGCAGATGTCATCTCTCGGTAGTGCTTAGTCCGGCATTTGGCCGGTTTCCAAGAGACCTGGCAGGGAGACTCTCTGATGCTCGCTCGCTTCTGTTCTGGCCACAAGCTCCACGAATACCGAGCGCTAGGACATGAGGCCCGACAACGGTATGATCGCCGAGTTCGCGGCTCTTCGCCGTGGCTCCATGACCGACTATGCGGCATAGGCCATGATTTTTGAAATAGTTTTGACACCACTCCCCCTCCAGCGCCCCTTGCCATGACCGGACACCGCATGAAATATAGGGTACGATGGATTCCCCATAGGCAGCGAGGATCCCTCGGCTGCCAAGCCGTGCCTACTCTACTCCTAATCGACGCAGCCTGCCGAGGCTCGGCAGCCGTGCCAGATACAGTGTATGTGTATACTGTGTAGTGCGACCCTCGCACTGACTTGCCGCGAGTGCATACAAGATCGCTAACGTGGAGTGACCGGAAACAGTTACCGCATTTCCGGAAGAAGTTTTCCTCATACCCGCGTGGTTTCGACCGCTTCCAGTGGAAGCTTTCCACTGCTAATCCTCTGCTGCGTCACTCGCATCTACTAGTGAGGTTAGTTTGAAGAATCCACTCGAAGTGTGAGACCGGAGTTTTTCTTCGCTCGTCGTTCAGGACGTTCTGAAGGCCACTGAAGAGGGCTCCAGTAATGCCCATCATCGGAACTTGAATCGCTAGACCTGCTGTTCACTTCCGCCAATGATTCATTATAATCTGCGGTATGTATCTTACGAAGGTTATAATAACCTTGATAGTGCCCAGGAACTGAATCGGTGTAATCAATGTTGTTGAGCCGTCAGTGTTCATGAGGGAATCCCAAAGCATAAATTGCAGCCAGGACAAGGACAAATAGAAAAAATAGCACATTCTATAATAACAAACGCCCGAGTCCACTTCGCAATCATGAAATGACCCCCAAAACGTGTGTCAGTTCATAGTCCAACGCCGTGACCGGCCTGACTAGGGGTGATGCGAACATGCTCGCCAGTGGCTAATGGCAACATGGTGAGTTCTTCGTTGCGTTATTCAGTAAGCCTGAACGCTGCCATGACTCTCAGATATACCCTCACTTATTAACACTTATGAACACTGCCGTCTTATTGCGAACAGAACTTTCAATCCAACAGAGACTTTTGGTTGACTACAGACTAGTAGGCTGAGTCTACAAGATTGGTATAGAAAGTGAGATGAGCTGAAAGCTGAAATAATCCGTCAGGTACTTGAGACGTGTAGGAATCGTGCCCTGAGGGCACTGCTCTCGAGCTGAGGGACGAAGGCATGTAAATGCGGAGGGCGTCAACGAATTCGTACCATGCGAGGTACATGTCCAAGAGTCGAGCGCCGAAACCCAAG
>NW_003200605.1:0-3279 GCF_000006405.1 Perkinsus marinus ATCC 50983 | reverse complement strand
AACCTTCGCCTTCCTCAGTATAGCGAATGAGCCCAATATCGATTACTGTGCTGCTAAGTCTGTGGTATTCGTACAGAACTTAAGTGCAGGTAGTGCGCTTATTGTTATTGTCCTAGGGTCGTAGTATTGGTTGCTCTAGCTCGAGTTCCCTTGTTGTGTTGTTCTTAGAGTTCATCAACCGATACCCCGACACCTTTTTGGTAGCAGCTCCTTGTTACGAACGATTACAACTACGAGATGGTTGGTTCAGCTTCTGGTTCTACCCCCACTCCGTCCCGAGCGGAGGGGGAGGGCCCTCGGGCCCCCTTGGTGCGTCGTGATCCTGAGGAGGCAGCTGAGGAGGCCTATGACGAGTTCATTCGTGCTGAGTTGGGTGAGGCAGCGGTTAAGCAGGCGGCCGAGATGGCGAGGCGTTCAGTGGAAGAGTATAACCGCGTGTTAGAAGAAAGGTCACCCTCTCAAGCGGCCCCAACACTGAAGCATCAAAGTATGGTTACTGAGTCGGCTGAGGACAACAAGCAGGCCGAGTTATCACGGACGAGAGGCATGTTGGCGCCTCTCCTCACTGGTCAGACGTTGCAAGTGGTGACCGCCCAGATGCCGGAAAGATATGATGGAGTCTCCGACCTAAGGATCTGGTTCCGAAGGTTCGAGGCATACACCGGCATACGAGTCCCGCTCTCGCCGAGACTCGGTTCCCTCCCGCTTCCCGCGAGGGAAGCGGGAGAGAAAATTTTTCAGAAACGCGGGACGGGATTAGAGCGAGAATCCCGTTTTCCCGCTATCTTCCCGCTCTTCTCTCACAGCGGAGCTGTCAAGCCGCCTACATCAACTTCGAAGGATGCCTCTCAGTCGCATCAATAAATTTTGCATAGTGCTCTTTCTAAGAGCTCTAGAAGGGGAGGGAGAATATCTCCCCTCTCCAGTTATATGACTCGAAGCGTGTGATTCCTTGCTGACACGATCCATTCAGGGTTCACACTGTCAGAGGCTTAGCTTCGCGTGAAGTGGACAAGCAATCGATCATCACGGCGAACGCTGTTTGCAAGATGCACGCATGAAACCGCAGCGGTTACTGGCTTCACAAGTATAATACATTCAGCGAACCGGATCCACTACATGAGCAGACTTGGTGGCGGCGAGTCACCGACGATTGTGTTCTTTACTCTAGACATTTCGAGACAGATGCTTCAGAGCTCAATTCACTTTGCCAGTTAATGCAGTCACAACCCAATTCTACCATGTCCTCATCAGCTGCCAGTAATTGTACCTCTCTCAGAGAGAGACAGTCTCTCTCTCCTGCTCCATGCATCCAGAGACTCCAGTTAGATGATGAGGACCTTCCTCCTGGGTTGCATTCTATCGAATCCTCACCCTCTGGCAGACGGAGGCCTACCACTGTTAACGACTTGTGCACTCCACTTATTAGAGATAACCCTCGGAAGACCGGTTCTGAATGTACTAGTTCTACCTTCCCGCTGAAGCGAAAGCGTGCCAATGTCCCTCGTTCTCCAGTTCGCCATCCTAAGCTCAGAGTGGGGCATGATTTGGACTTTACCCTATTCGAGGCCTTTGAAGTGGACTTGAAAGCTGAGGTGTGGCGTACTTTCCGGAAGATACGTAATCGCATCACTAGAGAGGTATATCCTCGGTGTGTCTACTGTACTCAATGTCAAAAGGTCATCAAACAAACTGACAAGAGTACAACTAATATGAGACGCCATCACTGTGTTGGAGGCGACAATGACACGCCAAGTATTGCTCCATTCTGTACGCCTTCCGTTCGACTCCGAGCCGACGAACAGGCCAAGCTGAACAATGCAGTCATAAATCTGATCGGGGCGAGTGCCATCCCATTTTCGATGGTTGAAAGACCGGAGTTTGTGGAACTACTGCAACTCGTATCCGATATGTCATTCCGATCGAAGAAGCCACTGGATATATCAGCCAGCTTGAAGAGCGAGAGGACTCTTCGTCGGTCAGCAAAAGAGCAGAGCCAGTCACGTCGTGCAAAGGTCAAACTTCATCTGAAAGAGCAACAACCACCATATCAGGTAGGCAGTGTGCTCGTCAGTAACTCATGCTACAGATTTCAAGTCATTTCCAGGGAACCGGTTCTGTACTTTAGGTCTTATTCGATGCATGGACGACACCTGCAGGACAAGAAGTGCTTGCTGTGCAGGCGGTGCTGTGGGGTTCTGAGCTCAGGGTACCCGGAGCTCAAAAAAGGGCTTCTTTTCCTGTACTGTTAACCATGTCTCCTATGGAAGATTCAACCGCCGCCAGCATTGGAGAAGCACTGGGAGAGGTCGGTTCAGCAGCTCCAATTAGTGCGAAATTTACACATCACGATGTGCCACATTGAATTAGATGAGAGCTGCGTACTACGCAGCTCGTGCTACGCAGTGCGTAGCATCGTGATAGCCATATGGCGTAGATCGCATTGTATCCCATTTTGCAAAGGATCACCGCCAACGATATCTTTCCTCAGGCGCTCGCTGAGTACGATATTTCTCCTGACAATGCGATATGTATCAGTGATTCGTGCCAGTCGAATATAAGGGCATTGGAGGATGCCGGATATGCCAGTGCCGGTTGCCTCTGCCATATTTTGGCGCTTGTAACGGATTCCATATTATTACCGCCAACTGAAGAACCCTTGATTGATAAGAACAAGAGGGAAAATGATGAAACCCGCGAATGGCGATCAACTGCGAGTCTCCTGAAAGCGGATCCTGGAGAGAATTCCGGCTCCACCGTTTCGGGACTTGTCATGGCTGTCTCGAGGCTCGCCGCTTATTTCAAAAGGGCTAAGTTGAATCCGTTGTACTGAAAAAGTAAGCCACAGGATTCACCCGTGTACTGTTTGAAACAGTTTGTTTCCCATATGCTAGGTTGAAGCCACGAGGCGGAGTTAAGTGGGACGGGATCTATATAATGTTGAAGGCGCTCTCGGACTCATGGGAAGGCGTTGAAGAAATACTAGTGAAGAGAAGAAAAGCAAGGTATGTTATGCACCCGATATCATCGATTCTCGACCTCTATGTGAGCAGATTCTTCGAGGGAGTTTTGAGCCACCACGATGAGATTGGACAGATTCTCCATCTTCTACAACCTTTCCGCACGGCTACGCAGATTTTGGAATCCTTAGATAGTGGAGCGGCAATGAGGGGAATACTGTACTTATACTAGCGACGTTCTCATATCGATGCTTACTCAACACTTTACCTGTAATCCAGGCAAAGTGCTGAGTGAGCATCAGGCTTATGATACAGGCTT
>NW_003206819.1:0-1121 GCF_000006405.1 Perkinsus marinus ATCC 50983 | reverse complement strand
AAGACGTAGGTGGGGTTTTCGAGAACGCCTCTGATGCTTTTGCGATGATGGGCGACTCTAAGATGGTCCTTGGTGGTGTCCTCGGCTATGCTTTGAACACTTTCGCGTATAATATCTGCGCTGTTAATGTTACTAACTCTGCCTCTGCTATCCACACCACTATGCTTGATTCTACTAGGACTATTTTTATCTGGCTCTGTTCTGTTATAATGTAATATTCAGGGCTAGTTCCGGAAAATGTGGTATCGGAAATTACTACGTCAATAATGCGACTCTGAGATCTATGTCATTGTCAGAGCTCTCGAGTCGAAAGTGATACCACAAATCTGCGAAATTGCAGCCCTAGTAGCAGTGTTGGAATATGTGTTCGCTTTCCTCAGCTGAGCTCAAGAGTTTCTTCACTTAGAAGCTTGTATAGAAATTCGGGTAGATATATACAGAAACTAACAAGAATTTTCTGCAATTTCCCCACAATTTTTATATCGTCACCAACACATGCGGTTGAGCACACCGCGTAGTAAATCACGCTTTTCGCTGCTCGCCACGCTTCGTTGTTTGACCACAGGTACTATATGAGTGATGATCACTCGTTCGGTGAGCCGTTAACTCCGTACTCGCTCATACAGCTCGCCGGCTTCGTCCTACTCGTCTATGGTGTGCTTGTCTACGACAATATCGTGCGTCTCCCGTTCGGCCTGGCTGGCACTGAGAAGGTAACAGTCTTCCTCTCTGGGTATTTTATGGTTTTTCCATCAGGTTAATCCGTCTCGGGCTCCCATGTCGATGTCGATGTCTGCTGGTACTCCTCTCGAGCGAAAGCCATTCGTTATGGACGACTCAGCCAACTCAATTTTATCGTCTATGTCGAATAGTGCTCGTCCTCGTCGTGTTACCGTGAAGACTGATGTTCATGAGCCGTTACTCAATAATGCTGATACACGGGTGTAATTGGCGTACTCTACCACCGACTCGCGGCCTCACTTCCTGTTGATCGCGGTGGTTACATCAGCCGCCTCTGTACTTCTACTGAGAAATACGAACCTCCATTTCTGATTCGAATGTCGCTACTACTTCGAGTGGTTCAATGTTCCTCATTGAGTGCTGTACAGTTGAGCTGTGTG
>NW_003207676.1:0-942 GCF_000006405.1 Perkinsus marinus ATCC 50983 | reverse complement strand
TACCCGGATTTGAACCGGGGTTGTCACGGCCACAATGTGACGTCTTAACCACTAGACGATAGCGACTCAAAGAAATATGAGCTGCTGTCCGTCGACGTGGATCACCTATAACTAAACCTCTTTAAGAAGCGTACAATTTGATACATGTCAAAGTCACTAACCGGATTTGAACCGGGGTTGTCACGGCCACAACGTGACGTCCTAACCACTAGACGATAGCGACTCAAAGAAATATGAGCCGCTGTCGGTCGACGTGGATCACCTATCACTAAACCCCTTCGAGAAGCGTACAACTCGATGCATATCAAAGTCTCTACCCAAATTTGAACCGGGGTTGTCACGGCTACAACGTGAGGTCCTAACCACTAGACGATAGCGACTCAAAGAAGCATGAGCCGTTGTCGGTCGACGTAGATCACCTATCACTAAACCTCTTCAAGAAGCGTACGATTTGATACATATCAAAGTCATTACCCGGATTCGAACCGGGGTTGTCACGGCCACAATGTGACGTCTTAACCACTAGACGATAGCGACTCAAAGAAATATGAGCTGCTGTCCGTCGACGTGGATCACCTATAACTAAACCTCTTTAAGAAGCGTACAATTTGATACATGTCAAAGTCACTAACCGGATTTGAACCGGGGTTGTCACGGCCACAACGTGACGTCCTAACCACTAGACGATAGCGACTCAAACAAGCATGAGCCGTTGTCGGTCGACGTGGATCACCTATCACTAAGCCTCTTCAAGAAGCGTACGATTTGATACATATCAAAGTCACCACCCGGATTTGAACCGGGGATGTCACGGCCACAACGTGACGTCCTAACCACTAGACGATAGCGACTCAAAGAAATATGAGCCGCTGTCGGTCGACGTGGATCACCTATCACTAAACCCCTTCGAGAAGCGTACAACTCGATGCATATCAAAGTCTC
>NW_003201621.1:0-1330 GCF_000006405.1 Perkinsus marinus ATCC 50983 | reverse complement strand
AATTTCTAATACCCATAGATTGATCCTTGATAATGTATCAGATAGTGGTATAGTATACAGTATAAATATATTTTTCTGTAGAGCCACGTTGTATCATTCCTGTTGTGTAGGCACCATCGGAGCATATCCCCGGGGTCTCTATTGGTATCGCTTACTGGCTAGGCGGTACTCTATTGGCCGTCATGGAGTCTGTTGGTGCGATCGATACCCTCCTCATGCTCTTGCCGAAGGACCCGAGTGGAGCCGTACTTCTGCCCGAGTCGGCGTCTTGGCTCGCTCCCTTCCTGACACCTTTACCTCTGTCGTTCGCCCTTCTGTTCGTGCAGTTTCTGACGGTATTCTTTGGAGGCATCGAGGCAGTCTCTAAGCTGGCGGTGCTTTTCATAGTAACTGTTCTCGCAACGGTGGTCGCCTTTTTCGTGTCTCTAGCCGTCCCTGTCTTCTCCACAGGGGCGGACTATCTAAGCGGCAACTTGTGGCCGCAATATTCGGCTGATACCAATTTCAGTTCGATGCTGTCTCTCTTCTTCCCGTGCTTCACGGGTATCTTATCTGGAGCTAACCGTACTGATGTCCTCAAGGACCCACCGACCAACCTCAAGAGGGGCACTTTTGGTGCTATATCCTTCTCGCTGGTCATGTACTCCTTGTTCATGCTCCTTTGGGCTTCGGCTGCCGACGCGGACGCACTACGGGGTAGCCTCGTCATGTCGTGCCACTGTGACTATCCATCTATCGTTCAGGTGCTATGGATAACGGCTTGCTCTATAAACTGCTGTTGCCGAACGCTCCAGTGGCATTCGTGGGCGTGATGATCTCTTCGCTGTCTCAAAGCATGCAGTGCCTGGTAGAGCCTGGTAGTGTCCCTGTCGGGTTCGACCGTTGGTCAGGTTGTTGCGCCGCGGCTGCTCTACTCGATAGCATCTGATAATCTCTTACCACCCCTCCGTTCCATCGCCGTACTGAGCGGAAAATCTCAGGTTGGTATCTGGTGGTCATCTATGCCGCTGTAGATTGGCTTGTGTTTCCCCGTAGGAACCCCATCGAGCTCTCATAGTAACTATGATCCCAGCCTGCCTGGCCCTGGGCATCCTGGGTTCCTCCCTGGACAGCATCGCTCCGCTGTTAACTATGTGCTTTTTACTCTGCTACGCTTGCATCAACCTCAGCTGTCTCGTACAGGTGACGTGAACATGCTGCTATGTTGGCTCTGATTATTCGTTTCAGACGGTCCTGAGCTCCGTGAACTGGCGTCCAGAGGGTATCCACACGCCTTACGGACGAGCCTGGTATATATCCTCGAGCCTTCTCGGCTTCATCGCGTGCTGTG
>NW_003207878.1:0-1085 GCF_000006405.1 Perkinsus marinus ATCC 50983 | reverse complement strand
GGCTTTCTAGCGGTCTTCTTCGTGGTGGTCTTCTTGGTGGTGGTCTTCTTCGTGGTGGTCTTTTTAGTAGAGGCTTTCTTCGTGGAAGCCTTCTTTTTCAAAGTTGTTGGTTTGGATTTCTTCGCAACCGCGGGTTTCTTCGCGGCAACCCTCTGCCCAGCAGCAAGCTTGTATGACGCCTTCGCTTGAGAGACATGGCCAGAATCTACGAGAGCTTTGAGAGCCTTGTTCAAAGCAGCCTTGTTCTCGACACCAAAGTTTTGCTTAATGAAGCTGAGTATGGCCTGGCGACTCATTTTCTGGAACCCCTTGCATGTGGTGAGGGCCTGCTTGACCATAGCAGAATAGTTGGGATGAGCTCCAGATTTAATGCTAGTTTTGACAGTCATCGCGGAATGCTAATTGACGTTAGAGTGCTTAACGAACCCGAGTCTTCGAAGAAACTACCGAATGCATGTTCTGAAACAAATATGGTAAAACAGCGAAAAACACCTGATTGAGAAACGACAAACTCCTGCACACGGTTAGAAAGATGGCGTTGAGAAACGCCTTGAAATGGTCACAACTGCCAGCGGACCTTAGGCGGAAGTGAACTTGGTCACTGCTTTGGTTCCCTCGCTAACGGCGTGCTTAGCGAGTTCACCTGGAAGAACCAGGCGGATCGCAGTCTGAATCTCGCGGCTAGACAGAGTTCCTTTATTGCTATACTTGCAAAGTCGCCCAGCCTCGGAGACTATTCGGTCGAAGGTGTCGCTCACCAAGGAGTTCATGATCATCATGCTCTTCTTGGATATACCAGTCTTAGGATGCACTTGCTTCAACACCTTGAAAATATAGCTGTTGAAAGTCTCCTTCCTACCAGCTCTGCGCTTTCTATCGGTAGCAGGCTTAGTTGCGGTAGTGGTTTTCGGAGCCATGTTAAACTGAGAGTATTTTACTTGCGGGATAGTTTAAAAGTATCTCAGCAACGCCTCGTACTCTCCAGACGGTTCTGATGCAAATAACGCAAAAAATTCACTCTTGTAATATTGTGATTTCGAATTTTCCTCTTGAAATACTCGAGTATCAAACTTACATTGCTAAGT
>NW_003215259.1:0-3463 GCF_000006405.1 Perkinsus marinus ATCC 50983 | reverse complement strand
CTTGTGATAAGGTGACACCGTGAAGGTGTTAACGTTTCGGTGTCTCCTGTCCGACAGGAAGCCGTCGGACAGGAGTGTCTCCTGTCGTTCTCACGCATCAACATGACCCGACATGCGAGGGACGCATGTGGTGTTTGATTCGCACTGCGAGTCAAGGTTAGCCTATTCTTGGCTCAATATGAATTGCACGCAAGCACATGGAATCACTTGTATGCGACGCATACTATGCGTGATATGTTATCCCGCGTGTTACTGCCAGTACAGTACTGGGCAACACAAGTAGTAGCAGAGCTTCAAGGGGTAGCGTATCATAGACATCACTTGGACTCCGAGTGATGGCTATAATACGTCCTCCGAGTCTCGGAGGACTGATGTCCATGAGACAGGCAATTGGTTTTCGGGGCAAGTGAGTCATGGTGATGACGCCGTCAGTGTGACGCAGCGTCACGCTGCCGGTGTACTGAGTACACCGTACTCAGACTACTGTCATCATGCAGTATACACTGTCATCACCATCTTCACGTGGCATCGGCAATTGATTGGCAATGGGCCGAAGTACAACTAATTCGAGGAGTATTACGGGTCAAGCGAGCCATGCAGTTACAAGAACGTCTTCACCAGTGTTGTTGAACGGAACTTTCACGTCTCCTTGCGACATCGTCATCCGCTCGTGAGAAGTCATGCAAAACGGGTGGCCCGTTACGGGCCGAAGGCTTCGGCCCGAAGCACGTCGTTCAAGCGGTTGATGAACTCTAAGAACAACACAACGAGGGAACTCGAGCTAGAGCCACCAATACTACGACCCTGGGACAATAACAATAAGCGCACTACCTGCACTTGAGTTCTGTACGAATACACACACTTAGCAGCACAGTAATCGATATTGGGCTCATTCGTTATAATGAGGAAGGCGACGGTTTGATGAGAATCTCCTCATGAGATAACAAGGTTGCAGGTAAACTGGACCCACAACACCTCGTCTTGAGACCCAGTTTTTCGCTGTAGTGGTATGTTGGTACACTCCAGTGCTGTAATGTTGAGTTCTCTAGTTGTGGCTAACTATTTGCCGCCACTACACTCTGTGAGGGCGATCCTGTGAACAAAAAAATTGACTAGTATGAATTACTAATGCTCGTGTTGAGTTAATAGTAGTGTCGACTGACCGTCAACTCATCTGCGGCTGTGGCAGCCCTTGACGCTACTAAACGGTCATGGAATAGCCCTTTTGCGTCTTGGGCTCAGGTAGGTTACTGGGTTGGATACGGTGTCTGCATAAAGTAGTCACAGTGACTTCGTGGGTATTAACAGTTGATGGGAGTTGGTTAACAGTTGGTATTAACGTAACGGAATTGATTCATGACCAGCGCAGCGAGTGTTTTACCGCCACTGTTGGTTCCATCGGTGGTTGGGTTGTTTTATGTGATTCTGTCGAGAACACTGAAAAGCCGGGTCTGAGTTTCAGTCCTGATCTCTGTGCTGTGCTGAAACTTGGGTTGAGAGATCGATTACCAAGGCGCGCGCGTTATGAAGCGCGTGTCCAATATGGCGTTGGGCCAACGCCGTTGGCACTGCTTCTTTGAGCCGTTAGAGGGAGTTGGTATCTTTGAGCGGAGAATGTGTCTGAATGTGCAAATGTTCAAAAGGGGCTCGTGAATCTCGAGTCGTGAATCACGACTCGTGATGATCCCCTCGTCCAAATTGGATGATCCAATATTCGTTGAGCAGCACTTTGTCCCACAGGCTATCACACTGTTTATGACCTGAAGACTTGAAATAGTTCAGTTTGTGATGTTCCTATGGATCAGCACAGTATCGGAAACGCTGCGTTTCAAACGCATCGATTAGCTGTTTCTCTGTACTTTTACGGGAACATGCTGGGGGATCGGTGATCACGAAATTATCGCATATGGATCAAGACTCCCATGGATAACTCGCAGATTGCATGTCGTTTAGCCATCAGGAGGCACTTTCCAAGATTCTCCTAAGTATGAAGCTCATCAGAACGCTACGAGGATTCGAAGGGGCTGAAATAGCCCGACTTAACTGTGAGGAGAACTTAAGTTCCGTTTTCATTGAATGAGGTGAATCGTATAGCAGGCCTGTGTGAAGTCCGCTTGTCGACCCACGGGAACCCCGAGCTATTTCACAGGCCTCCAGCACTCAAGTTGCGAGCTACGAGAAGGGAGCAGAATGAACGACTTAGACGAGTATAATCGCTCTCTATTTTTCGAAGACTTCAGGCAGTCGACAAGTATACAATTTTCGTGTTGTATTTTTTGGAGTTGGAGCATCCCTCAGTTGTAGGGAGGAGTCGAAGCATAAGAGTCGAAGAGTATTATTCGCTGTGTCGAGCATTATTCGAATACATATTCACGCAATTGGAGGATGCAAGATTGAAGTTGGTATATTTCATGCATCTAAGTAGGACTGAGCGAAGGGAACGGCCGAACATCCCTTGCATTGCACCGAATGGCCCGAGAAACTGCGTGTAGAGTGCACTGATGTAATCGTTGTCTAAACCAACTGACAGGATAGGACTCATGACCTCACGGGAGCGTCACTATATCTGATATACTATGATTCATAGTGACGTAAGAAACCCCGTAAGAAACACCAACCGAGTGCGTAAGCCGTGGTACATCGCATATACAATGATTAGCCAGCCTCGCTCTGGCCTGTCTGTTCGGTGTCTTAAGAGTCACTGACTCAGATTCAGTGACTCTTGATGCGGAGAAGCGCAGCGCACTACTCAGTCCAGCCCTACATTCCCCGGGTCTCGAGGTTCGATACTTACCGAAGAAATCCTCAGGCTAGTATTTCAAATACCTTACTTCCAGTGAAGGCCCGGAGTTCGAGCTTCTTGAGCGAAAATATGGGCGACACACATGATCTCGGACTTGAGTCTCAAGTTCTTGCTTTCCAGTGAACGGTGCACTCCACTGTTCCACATCGTGAGGAACGGTTGAGTGACAGTAACTGAGACTCACGGGTGTCCTCAGAACTTCTGAGGCTTCTGAGTCAGAAGCCATCAGGGGAGACGCTCCCCAGATGAAGGCTCGGAATACAGCAGGTTCCCACCCACCATCGGATCTGTCCTTGAGGTTTCTGTCAGTTTTTTTGTTATCCAGAATCAATTGACTGGATATTTCGAGCCTACGTCGAAGAATCGGTCACCGATTCTGCCACCGCGGCAGTGATACCGAGACTTATCCGCTTATTCCAGAATTCGACTAGTGAAGGCTTTCTCCTTCAATGAGTAACTCCGTGAGTTCACCGGCGGTGAATCACCGCAGCTATCCCGCTGCATGCAGCCGCCAGCCGCACAGCCTTGACTATGATTCTACACCATGCGCTGGCCTCCTTACCAGGCCCATTTTCATAATCATCTAGTGCGGAAACTGGGACCAAGAATGAGGGGATCTTTTGAGTTCGATTTGGGCTCTATGGATCTACGAGAGGTAGG
>NW_003212604.1:0-2215 GCF_000006405.1 Perkinsus marinus ATCC 50983 | reverse complement strand
GGACCTCGCAGTGCCCCGGCGCGTGAGCCTCAGCTATGTGACAGCCGACAGGCTGCAGCTATATGACCGTCATCTTATGCGACGCGCAACAACGACTCGCCTACACATCCTGGACCACCAATGCACAACCTCGTGAACGTCCCACTTTTGCTCTGTCTTAACATGGCCTGGGCTGATTTCACGGTCGGGAGGTGGGTCCGTGAGGAGGGAGTATGACTCTCAATGATGTGTCATACTCTCACATCAATGTTGATGTGGGAGTATGACATCGTGTGATGATAGGATTCCTCTCAGAACCGAAGTCCTTGAACTATTCCCGACAGCGGATGATAATGACGATGCCAACTTAACTTCAGGTTAGTCATATGGATTCAGTCGAAGCATGAAATCGATCATCAATTGTTGTGTCCATTTCAGAGGGTGGGAACTATGAGAAGCCCATAGGTAAATGCCTCCTTGATAGAGTTGGGGAGCTGGTTGGTTGTAAATGCAACACTCCCGACGCGCTGTATTACGGTGTAATCTTTAACGACCCCTCTCACTCAGATATCCGTCGCATTGTTGTACTAAGTCTGAATTTATCTTATCTCTTTCAGAGCTATCAGGATTTTGTAATCTATGCAGCGGTCTGTGGTGGCGACTGTGTGGGAAGCAACGACTGTCCGAAGCCTCCTACCGGATCGGCGCAATGCAATTCTCTCGTATGCGTTATCGGATGCAGCAATGATAAAGTAGACCCAGCTCGCTCCGATACTGGCCTACAAGTGGCGTCTTCTCAGGACTGTCCTAAAGGGGGGTTTTGTCTAGATAGCGGGGACCAAGCGAAGTATTGCTCTTTCCACAATTGATCAACACCCAATCAAGGATGATCACTCGTGAGCGGTATTTTTGGCCCAGGGCCGATGGTCCTACTATTCGGGCCGTCTCTATTTTGTCTATCTTAGCCTCGATTTCTGATAGACTCTGACGTGTATGGATGTCAGTGAGACCTCCCTCCACCTTCTACGCATTTCTAGCTCGGCCGCCCAATCGGCGTCACGCCCAACGCTGGCGTGCGCTGATGATCGGAGACGGCACGAAAGTTGATTGCCTGTGAGCTGTCTCTTTGTTCGTCCCTTTTACTCATATCTATCGTTAGCCTTTTATCTTCATCTTCTGATGGACACTCAGTCCTCATCTGTAAGCGGCGCCCAATCGGCGTCCCCGCCTCGTATGGAGGTTGAGTTGCAACCAGTTAACGGAGGGTTTGAGCCAACCGACACGGCGGTTATCAGAAGATGGTTAAATTCTCCGGATCTCGGAGCCGCGTTCCGGGAGTCGGACTTCAGGGCTCCAGAAGTCTCAGACGAGACGGTCGACATGCTTCTCTCCATGTACCTCGAGCTGGACCGTCTAGGCGTGAGCGCCGCCGAGGTGCGCCCGGCCCTTGGTGGATGGGCTGCGGCTATTGCTAGCAACATCCCCCCTAACCGTGCGACTGCGGATCCGGCGGATCCTGTCATTTATGGAAAGGCGGTTTTCTCTACTCTGGTCTATGTTGGGCAGATTCATGGTTGTTCGATGGAATGGTTGTTGTGGTTCTCTGCGGCTCTAGCGACCATGGTGGTCAAGCGGTGCTTCAGGTTACAGCGTTGCCTTCCGATGGGTAGCGACAGGACCTACGTCGGGGCCTTCCTCGAGGCTCGAGTGAGCGTGTTTTCAGAACCGTCTCAGAGCACTTTCGGTATTGAGGAAGTAAGCCGCGTGAATCGGCGCACCGGCCTTGAGGGGCACGGCAGAGCTGAGAGTGTGTACAAGCTCCCACTCGAAACTGAGAATTTCCATGGGGGGACACCCGATCTCCCGTATGCCGCCTTCAAGCAAAATGTGCAGACGGCAGTCAGATTTTATGGCATTACGTCTGATCGGGAAGCTCTACTCTATGTATTTCGGCATTTATCAAAGGGCCTGCGTTGGGAATTGATTTCACTGGCGGGAGTGCATAATCCTCCGTTGGCGACGGTGTGGAAGTTGCTCGACGAAAAGTTCGGCACAAGCGACACGCCGGGCACTGTCGCAAATCGATGGGAAGCCTTTAGTCAGAGAGAAGGGGAGTCAGTCTCAGATATGTACGCGCGTTTGCTGAGAGAGCGGGCTTTGTATGCGCAAGTGACTGGGACGCAACTGCCCGCAGCGGTTGTGGCCGCCAAGTTCGTATCAGCGCTTGCACCACCTT
>NW_003208997.1:0-914 GCF_000006405.1 Perkinsus marinus ATCC 50983 | reverse complement strand
TGATAGCAAACTATATGAGAGAATCATCGTCGAGCGCAGATGCAAGTGTTGGGTTTCTCACCGGGGGTGAATGGCTTGACCAAGAGGACGTTACAAATACTACTTTGTCTGACGAACTGTATATTCGTAGGGGGGAAGTGTTCTGAACGCAAACCGGAGACCATCTGAGATCAGGAAGTCTCTGAGCCGCCTAACCGTTGGGAGGGTCGGGATCTGGGTTTTGAAACGAGAGGGGCTTGAGGCCCCTTTTTATGGCTCGCTACGTTCATGCGTGCTCTGGTTGTGACCAAAAGCGCACGTCATTGTGCTCGATGAACTCGATATAGTATTGCTCTAACGTCGTTAGTCTCATTACTATCGTGTCTCGTTCTGGTCCGGCCTTGGGTCCATATACCACCAGGTTCATTGGGCGAGGGGAAGTGTTCTGAACGCAAACCCGAGACCATCTGAGATCACGAGGTTTCTGAACCGCCTTTCCCGTCGTCGCTGGTGGTGAAGAGGCCCCCATCGGTGGTAATGGGGGAGAGCTAGTAAGAAGAACCCTGATCTGTCCAGTGCGCATTGACAGACGCAAGAGTGATGAAAAAGAAAATTGTAGCCAAGGTGTTATATGATATACGAATATTTCGAACGAGGGTTCTTCCAAACGCCGAAGGTGTCCAGATCATGATCAGGAATGCCGGCTCGATGCAGATCAGAGGCGGATCCTCTGCGGAACGCGTGTGTAGAGAAGTGGTCTGCGTTGGGGGATGCCGAGCAAAGAAAGAGAGTTTTTGAGGAGCGCGGAGAAGGACCGGCATGAGGTGTTGGTCGTGGCATAGAAGGCATGGCTTCGACCGGACAGAGGTAGCTGCCGAGGGTTCTACAAGAGCAGGAGCGTGAGAGGCAAGTTGCCTGTTCATGTCGCTTACGTT
>NW_003199664.1:0-2454 GCF_000006405.1 Perkinsus marinus ATCC 50983 | reverse complement strand
CATCGGGACTGGACAAAACGAGATCAGCGGTCATTGACCAATGCAAACTACGGATCTTGTCTCTCGACTTCAACTGACTCGCCATTTCCAGAACAACTTTCGATCCAGCAACTTCTCGAGCGTTCTTGGACAAGTCTGGAGCGATGACCAGTTCCTCCAGGAAGATGCAAACATCATGTCTGAAGTAGCGGGTGATGCATTGCAACCTGGGGAAAACCGATAGCGCTACGGGTCAAGGTGATGGCACAGTTTTTCAAGGAAATAATTCCCACAACGGTCAGTGGCCAGCATGCGGATAGAAGCCCGACACTCCTCCTCCCCGAATGATTGGATCTCTTCAGAAGTAGCTTGCCCGGACTTGAGATACTCCTAAAGCGATAACTGATCATCCATGTGAAGTAGCGAAGCCATACCTGCAGCAGTCGGGAGCCTACGCCTCCTACAGCCAGCGAAACCACCCGGCCGCCAGTGATGTATTCAACTGTCTTCTCCTTTGGGTGGGATAGGCGTTATTGCCACTCCTCGTACATTCGCCATCTCGGTCCCTGCGCTGAATGGACCTCACCACAGTCCTGGTAGTGGGAGCAGGATCATGCTGCTTCTGCTGTGGCTCTGTGTCCATCTTACAATTACGATTCGTAACTATATGTAGCGATGCGTATGACGTACTGGTGCGTCCACTTGGTACATTAGGAGTCGTAGCTTACGAACTAGTGGACGCATCAGCGCAAGGATTCCGGTTTCAACTGACTAGTGAAGATCTGTCTGGTGACGTGTAGCTGGCCTAGAGCCCGTGCTTGCTGCTGTAGCAGAGCAAGCTGTTGGGCGATTTCGTACTCGTTCCTGGCTCAAAGTTTCGCGATACCATCGAACGGCAGTGACCATAAGCTAGACAGATGCGAACGCCACAGAAGGACCCGGAGGTTCACATTAGAAGGACAATGCCCAACGTATCTAGCCGCCGGATCGATCATCGTCATCTCGCTAGGCTGCCACTGTGCTGTCTGGCCAGTTTGACCAGCCGAGGTTCTCTCGAGGAACCTGGCGAGCTCGGAGGTAGCTGTTCGGGAACCACATACCGAGGAGAAGGCGATAGGCAATTCAGTGATGCCACACCCAGACTGACTCAGGGGCTTGGATAAGGGGCCGGAGGAGCATTCCTCCGAGTGACTACTGCTAGAGGACTCCTCCCAACTCGATAGGGAGCTCTCAGACAGAGACCGGTGACCTCCAGGGTTGAGGTGTGAGTCAGCAGGAAAGAGTGGCGCCATAGACAGGGCATGGGCCGTGTCCAGCAGACCGTATCTGCTGCACGTTCGGCCTCGTGCGTCAGTCATAAGCCCGAGGCCAAGGGTGATATCATCAGGGACTCTGCCATCACTCATTTGCGTTAGGAAAGGCAGGGCTCTATCACCGTATAGGAGTAGCCCTGGAGGATGGTGTTCGCGAACCTGCGGCTGGGCATCGAATAGGAATTGTGAAGAGTACTCAAAGTAGGAGCGGGGATCCATGGGGATCCTATGCGATAGATCGGGAGGTCTTAGAATGGGCCCGGCGTCGAGGCAAAAGGGAAGGAGGATGTATGGTATGGCCAAATATACCATTTCTGGTTCGTTACTCTCACCGCCAACTGACATGAGGAAAAGCCCTCGGGAGGAACCCTCCTTGAGGATTATCACGGAGCGCGTCCCGCTTCGCTCGAGTGTTGGCTGCAGGAGAGAGCATTTTCGATGACATGAATTGACTACTACTGAACGCAGCTCATGCAAAGACTTGCGCACCCCACTGCAAGGGAGGGCCACCACTCACATTAGGAGTCTACATTCATCAGTACGAGGTGGTATCGAGAAGAGCTGTAAGTATGCAACAAACAAGTCAATAACGTAGAACAATAGTAGCTTGAGCAGCAACAGCAGCATATGATGGGAGCCGACCTCAGCCGAGATGCAATGGACGGTCAGCTGCATCACCTCTCGATGACGCCGACGCTGGAGGCTGATGTCGGAGTATGAGGAAGCTGGACTCTAGGGGACGCCAGCGACCCACATCGATCTGACAAAAGACCCCACTAAGCCCAGTGGTGTCACCACCTGTAGTGTCACCATGGTATCATCCGTTCTAATAAATGTACACGAAGCAGTATCATAATGGAGTAATCGCCAACGTGCCACTTCAGCTTCTGAGACCTCTAGCTTTGCACCTGCGATAGCAGCAGCATTTGGTGGCCCCTTGGGCGGTGAGACGAGAGATCCACTCACTTATTCGTCGCTGCAACTCAGACCCCGAGATTTCACCCTTAGGTAATTGTACGAAAAATATATGACCAAACAATGAACGTCCATTACGGGTGGCGTGGCACCTGAGGGGAACTAGCATCGCAGTTCGGATTAGTGAGGCAGAGCAATAGCAACGGCGGCGGCGGCCCGATGAGGTACACGGGGATCACTTCTTCAC
>NW_003202448.1:0-2294 GCF_000006405.1 Perkinsus marinus ATCC 50983 | reverse complement strand
CAGAGAAGCTGTAACGATAGCGGATGACTCATCCAACTTTAGAACGCATGTGGCATATTTAGGACGGATTGAGTAATTTAGGGGCGGGCGAAGAATCCGGATTTTGAACATATGCTATATGCGATAACTATTAGAGTTATTAGGCTACTTAGTAGCCGCTACTAGGGATATTGAATTTGCGGTGTGGATTATGCTCAGAAATAGTATTTGGATAATCTTCTTCTGAATTACCGAAGAACTATCTCGAGGGTTCGTCGAGGCTCGAGGCAAACGCGCAATCTGACCGAACCCGGGGAATACCATCCTTCCGACCCGGGGAATCGGCATCTGCAGAATATCTGGCTGTCGCCGCAATTGGCAGCGTGCCACAGCAAAGCGACTCGCCTCGGGCGAACAGCAAGGTCGTGCGCGGATATTCAGTATCTCGCTGATGGAGTCTATCCGAGTCAGATAATCAGACAGCCTCCCAGTGCCTGTGGCTATCAACTGAGCGGTCTAGCCTCGACCCTTACTTTTTCTTCTCGTGGAAGTGCTTTGCTAAAGGCATCCTGAATTGTTGCAATAATATGACAGGTGCTGTAGACCCTATAAGTAACCCTCAATGCTGACGTAGGAGAGCATTTCAATGAATTTCGAATTTCGAGGTGGATCGATTCCTCGAATCGAATCGATTCGTCTGCCCGCCGCAGCATCCTCGATTGATTAGCACCGAACAATCGATCGATTTTCGATATCTCGATCCAATCGAGCCTCGGTCCGATGTATGTCACGCTCTGGTGTAATGAATTTCATATTTTTGTATTCAACTGGTGTCTTTGGTTGCACATGCTCCATTTTCCTAGAGCATCTATCTCATGCTGGAGACTCCAACGCTCCAGCGCGGAATGTTGTGGATGGCCTGTGTTCGATACATGGCTCAAGTGTTATAACTCTATTGGTGTTGTTCAGTTCAAACTGATTGTGTTTGCAATGTGGAAAATGATGTATGGGGAGGTGGTAATATATGGGCAGTGATATACGGACGATAATATGCTACACAAGCATACTCCATTGACATAGTGTGATACATCGTTACTGAATATTCTCGAGAACTTTGAGTTATACAATTCTCGTAACGGATTCCACACTTGTGCGGTTAAATTGACCTCATATTGCGGTTTTCGTTCGAGCCAGATGGCTCGCGAAAACCGCCTCCTTTCTCTCTCACTAAAGTAACCTTTGGGGGTTAGATCCGGGATTCGCGGACCGCGAACATCCGTGATTGGAAATTTTTGTGCCACGGGCTGGCTAACGAGCTTCTCTAAAGAGGTTTAAAATAGTGTATCTGATGGGACATACCGTATGTGAATTGATCACTGATGAGCAACTGAAATTTCCCAACTGAGGCCGATTCCTTAATTTTTCTGGCAGCAGGTCTACTTGGTTCCCCGGTAGAACTCCATATCACCACGTCAGTATGTCGATGAAATCGTTCGTAAATACGTCGTTAGGGCTCGCGATGGGCTTCGCTTGGGTTTCAATTTCTGCAGCAGTCTGTTTGTTGCCAAGCTATGCTTCCTGGTGATGGTGGAACACCACCACTAGTAGTAACGTAGTAGAAGTTATGCAAATGCCGCTAGAGGGCGTTCTGTCATACTCAGTCAACGGCGGGTCCGTATTTGATGACATCGATCCCTCGATGGTAGGTATCATGGCTAGGACAATGAAGATCATTCGGGAATGTTACAAGCTGTAACTTACAACTCGTAGAAACTACATTCGTACAAGCTTGACCCGTACAGTTTCGGTGCAGTTTGTAGTCACTTGTCGCTTTAAGGCAGAGACAATTGAGCTGTTTCGTCGAGCCATGGCTGGGAAAACAGATGAGAAGAGTTTGACATTATTATCCATTGCACTCGATAGTATTATTCGAAGATTTGATTTCGACTGTTGAAGCTCCACTACTCTTGATGTTATACTTGGTATGAACATCCATAATACGAATGTCACCAGTTTCACATGGTATGGAATCCAAACTGTTCCTGGAGTCTCCAGGCTGGACTCCAGCCGCTGGAGCAGGACCTATCCTTCCGAAGAGTAGGTCGGTTCGGTAAGATTTCCGTTTTCGCGTTTACTCTCTGGGAGACACCCTAGGAAGTCTAATATTTAAATCTATAGAATGTTTTTATCGTAAGCCATTAAGCGGGATAGTCGTGTACACCGCTCCATTGGAGCTCGAAAATCGTGTAGGATTGGCAAACTTTCAACATCTGTAAGCTATCATTCTATTTGTCAACAGCAAAATAATGTCAAGC
>NW_003200329.1:0-1234 GCF_000006405.1 Perkinsus marinus ATCC 50983 | reverse complement strand
GCTTGCGACTCCGGATGAGCTGCCACTCATCCCTAATGGACTAACAGGGGCGCGTTCCTCGTCCCTATCAGACAAGTTAGCTCACTGTAAAAAGTGGCGTTCGGTTAGTAGTCAATAACCGGTCAATAGCAGCTGCGACTCGTCCCTAAGAGACTAGCAGTAGAATGCTCGTCGGGACGACCTGATACGAGAACCTCAGCTGCGTTAACCTCCTCAATGGACTAACAGTATTTCTTGTACAGACAAGATTTGTCTGACTTTACTCCAAGTCCTACTTTAGGACGTGCGACTCGTCCCTAGAAAACGCAGACGAGAGCCACAGCTGCGACTCCTTTAGAGACGAGTCGCAGCTGAGGTTCTTATAGAGACAAGAAATACTCTACTGCTAGTCCATTAGGGACGAGTCGCAACTGAGGTTCTTATAGGGACGACAATGCTAGTCCATGAGGGACGAGTTGCAGCTTAGGTTCTCATAGGGACGAGAAGTACTGTTAGTCTATTAGAGACGAGTCGCAGCTGAGGTTCTTATAGGGACGACAATGCTAGTCCTTTAGAGACGAGTCGCAGCTAGGTTCTCATGGGGACGAGAAATACTGTTAGTCCATTAGAGACGAGTCGCAACTGAGGCTCTTGCGCACATAATCAGCCGGGGTCGCAAGCATCGGAAAACCCCAGGAAATTCTACAACTAATCCTTATGACAACTCTCCAAGGCCTAACCGAACGCCAGTTTTTACAGTCGGCTGCTAGTCTCTTAGAGACGAGTCGCAGCTAAGGTTCTTATAGAGACAAGAAATACTCTTCTGCTAGTCCATAAGGGACGAGTCGCAAGTGAGGTTCTTGCGCGCATAATCAGCCGGGGTCGCAAGCATCGGAAAACCCCGGGAAATTTTACAACAAATCCTTACGACAGCTCTCCAAGGCCGAACCGAGCAACACTTTCTACGGTGCGCTGCTAGTCTCTTAGGGACGAGTCGCATCTGAGGCTCTCATAGGGTCGAGAAACACTCTACTGCTACTCCCTTAGAAACGAGTCGCAGCTGCTATTGACCGGTTATTGACTACTAACCGAACGCCAGTTTTTACAGTCGGCTGCTAGTCTCTTAGAGACAAGTCGCAGCTAAGGTTCTTATAGAGACAAGAAATACTCTTCTGCTAGTCTATAAGGACAAGTTGCAGCTTACGTTCTCATAGGGACGAGAAGTACTGTTAGTCTCTTAGAGACGAGTCGCAGC
>NW_003210325.1:0-2657 GCF_000006405.1 Perkinsus marinus ATCC 50983 | reverse complement strand
AAGCGAGCTTTTAATTATGATTATTGACTAATATTTCATAACTAATTATTGATTACTAGCTTGGACTTTCACTGTAGCTGAATTCATAAAGTCATTGCGTGTGCACTGGTCGAGCTTGTTCGAGGAAGATATAGAAGCCTCGTGACGAGTTATTCTACTACTACTACTACTACTACTACTACTACTACTACTACTACTACTACTACTACTACTACTACTACTACTACTACTACTGCTACTACTACTACTACTACTACTACTACTACTACTACTACTACTACTACTACTACTACTACTACTACTATTACTACTACAGCCCGAAGCCACCAGAAATACATAAGTTTGAAGGGCGCCAACGAAGTCATGCTATCATCAGTGTTGGAACATATGTTCGCTTTTCTTAGCTGAGCTAAGCAGTTTCCTTACTAATAGTAGAAGTTTGCCCACGAATTGGGGTGAAAGTATTCAGAAACTAACGAGAAATTTTCTCAGAACTTGCACGTTAGCAGCGATATATGTAGCATCCATCATTTCGATTGACTTCCACACGCTATGAGTTGGAGTGTTTGCTAACTTTCCGGTAGCGCAATGTGGGCGAGCAAAAAAGTTCGAACTCGCATCTCGAGAAACCGTTGAGCACTGCACTTTCTTCACAGCTGCGCGTCATGCGCGCTAGATTATATGAACTATTTCACAATCAACACAAGGTGGGATTGGCGATTCAGTCCCCTTATATCATGTATGTGCCGAATACATCCTCAGCGCATACAATTCGACCACCACTAACCCACAGGCTCGCAACTAGCGCTCGCCCGCCGGTCTTTAATTTCAACGGTTATAGCCTACTGTAGCGCCTTGGGGTTCGAGTAGGAAATGAGGGTGATAATAACTGATACCGGTATCATATGAATCAGTAAGTTCGACAAAGAATAATGAGCAATTCGTGAGGCTTCCAAAGCATAACTTATGCTTATGCTGCATAAGCGATGATTAATGGAACCGCACCCATATGGCTTGGTCGATTGTATTCGAGCGACGACGACCCAAACACTCGCGAGAGCAACTTCAGCACAGAGACCTTCCCAAGAGTCAAGAACGGAGCGCTGTACTCCCCACGCTACGGTTTTACAGAAGCTCAAGGTTCATAGTCTTCAAGTTAACACTTATCTTGAATTGCATTTAGCTCTTTGATAGAATTCTGAGGAGGCGAAGAATGAAGGTGAATCACCTTAGGTGATGCTGAGGGTTCGGCCTCGAAGAACTTCCACACTTTTAAAATTTAATTAAATGAGTCAATTCACAATAGACGCGTTTATTTTTATATTTTTTTAGCGGAAAGCTGACTTTTCTGATTTTTTCCAGGGATATTCCACTACATTGCGCACTCTCATTACTCTCAGTTGGACAGAAAATGCCAAATTACGCAACTGATTTGTGGAGCAGATGCGTGTTGGCGCTGTCCAATCTACGGGTGAGTTCTTTTTTTTCTCTAGGGATCATTTTAAAGTAGAGATAAATCAGATTGAACAGAGGGGGAGGTGAATATCATATATCGGATTAGAATATCATGAGAATTCTCAGTGGAGTTGGTTCCAACTCCAGAACAACTTGTTCTTTAGAAATTCCAAAACAACTTGTTCCCGTGAGTGGTCATTGATAAGGCAGCTACTGGAAAGGGAAACGGATCAGATCAACTTACTAGTGTACTCCCGTTCGGAGAAATATAAACACAAATTCTGAAGCAACTAGGAGAGCTCCCGAACTAAACATACACTCTTCTGAAGTACCCCAAGCCGCACTGTTTTAGAAACCTCATCAATGGTTCGATCGAGGGCACGCCGTTGTCCCGGCCAGTGATGTGGAAATGGACGCCAAGGAAGGCTCTATGTCCGTTTTCGAGATGGAGGATGAATACCCCATACCCTTGAAAGAGGTCAGCTGAGCGATACCGGAATAAATTCAAATGTTTACAACTCGACTTAATATTTTCGGTGTGGGAAAATATCCACATGGTCAATGTGAAAACTTTGAGAAAACTCCGGGAATCCTTATTGGTGAGACTCTCCAGAATTCGTATATAAACTCCTATTGTTAGTGAAAAAACTCCGGAGCTCAGCTGGGGAGAGCGAACATATATTCCTACTCCAACACTATTATTTTCTCAGCGACTGACAATTCTGATGGAATCGACGAAGATGCAGATTTTCATGACCGTTATTACGATCTTCGCACTCTACGGTGATGATCTCAGAATATACGCTACGTAAACCGCGACACGATAATTCACAGTGTAAACTCACATTCCAGATACAAGGCGACGGACCCAGTCTTTGACGCGTCCTTCATTCTTGCCCTTATTATTCTCGCTGTGGAGCTCAGTATCAACTCGATAGTGCAGGACGAGTAACGTCGCACAGTTGTACAGTGTGTGTCAATTTGATTGATGCAAATGTGTGATTATTGAGAATCGATCGGAGACTATATCGCAAAAACAGTGGAGTTTCACCCGTGATATGAAAACACTAGCAAAAAATATATTTCACGACTACCGCATAACGCGAATATCGCGTTTTTACAGGCTATTACGCTACTTCACGTAGAGCGGGTGAAACTCCAATGTAAACATTGCTATGAACATGTGATGTGATAAAAGTAAC
>NW_003209052.1:0-1315 GCF_000006405.1 Perkinsus marinus ATCC 50983 | reverse complement strand
TGCATAGATTCAATTGTAGTCGGTGTAGTTGCATATACTCAGCATACTATAAACTGTGAAAGTGACCACAAGTTGAGTAATTCACACGATTTAACTCTACCGTTTTTTCTGGATCAGAAAAAAGCGCGAAAACTTGAGAAGCAAATATCCACTGTTAACGGACAGTTGGAAAAGCTGGAAAAGAATGTGAAATCCCAGAAGGATAAACTCGACGTGGATCGAGATGTGAGTTCACTAGTGATGATTATGGAATCGATGAAAATCTCCTCCTCCTCAGGTGTGCCAAGCACATGTGATATTCAATGAGGAATCCTACAAGAAGTTCGTCCTTCATCGCTATCGGTTTTCCGGATCCTTTTTGTGGCGTCTGGTGAGTATTCAGTTGAGCTCAGTGCTGGAGCTTGTGGAGAAATACATATTCGAATTTTCACTGCTTACTCACGCCTTCGTCTCGCGTGGTCTGTGCGTCCTGAACTTTGAGTCATCAGCTGAATTCACTCGACGGGAATTATGGTGTTGATCGCGAGGGAAAACGTTTTACATCGTTCGTACTTCATGGGTAATTTGTTCCGAATTCGGGATTTTTATCCCGAGTCGTATTTTGATGTGTTTTCAGTGTCAATCTCAAGCCCTGCGTTTTGAAGGACGTGCTTTAACTGTAAAGCAAGCTTACGAGCCCAGCAACATTTATTGTGAAAATTTGGATTTCGATCCGAAGAAGGCGACGAGGAGGAGAGCGTTCACTTGTTGTATCAGCTTTTTCCTGCTCATCATTTCATGCATATTGTTGGTGATTGCGAAAAGTAAGTTGGAGAGTGTCTTAGGTTCGGCGATACGAAATTGGTTGTTCAGTTGCTGGTATACCGCGGGAAGCAGCGGTGGTGGGAAATAAGGACATATGGATTATTGGAAATTACAGTCGACCTGAGGGAGATGGTTGTTTTGAGATATGCGATGTGCAAATGTTCGCTGATGACGCGTGCCAAGATAACTTGTTCGGCTCTATAGGCGTGGAAAGGGTAGGCTGTGGTTGTTGTTGTTGATGAGATTGCTATAGAACTCTGTTGAGCTTGATTACTTGAATATCATCCTCATCTCTTATAGTGGTTTTATTACTTTATAATAAAACTGTAATCATATCAGATAGTAGCGCTCTACGATTGCTTACCACTGTAGCAGTAAGCTGTTAAGCTTTTTTCCCAGGGCATTTTTAAGGCAACACGAAACATTGATTTTTCGTGTGTGCTGGAAGAGAAAGAGGACTTGAATGAGGTTCAATATGCTCTTATCAAGTTAGTACAACTGAATTCGAAAA
>NW_003214720.1:0-947 GCF_000006405.1 Perkinsus marinus ATCC 50983 | reverse complement strand
CTGTTTTCATTCATCCTTAATGGGTCGTGTAACGTTACTGAGTCCGATTCAGTATCTAACAGTCTTGAGTTTATGGAGTTGGTGGATAACAAATATGGTGAGGTTAGTTCTGTGCCGAACTACGATAGTTCGTCTGTCTGACCACAGCCTCATCTTGTTTCCAGCTTACACATATACATGTCCTTATTCCATCCTCTCTCATTTTCGTCCCTCATTCGTGACGTGACACGCTCTTTTACGAGTCCCGTACGTCACGTTTCCCATTTGTCAAGAATCTTAATACATTATGAATGAGTTACCACGGTCCATGTAGGTCTCATGTCTCTGTACTTGCAGTGCAACACTGGTGGTTTCGTCATGAAACCCGTGTGCCATGTAGGGTATATGATCGTTATTGCGCTTATGTCTCTGTACTTGCAGCGCAACACTGATGGTTCCGTCTCAGTCTTGTATTGATATTCTTGATTCCGTTGTGGAATCTCACTGAAATTTCAGTGTAAACAAGTTATTGGTGTATGAAATACTAGAAAATAGAAGTGCTGACAATAGCCATCTGATTTCAATTGATTGAGTTTATTCTGCGTATTGTTATTGTTTTGCGTTCGAAGTTCCGGGAAAGACAAAAGACATATTAACACGACGGAAAAGCCTACTCACCGAATTATCAAATATTTATACACAAATCAAAGATACTCAACCACAAAATTAGTGCATACCTTCCTAACAGCGAGTCACGAACCAACAAGGCAAGAACTTGGCATTCTGCACGCAAGCGAGATAAGATCTCTACGGTCTGATGTCATTACAACTCTCGTAGGATCTAAGACGTAACAATCACCTCGGTCGACACGTGATGTGTGTCAGGTTAAACGTCAAGACGCCTGGCTCAAGAAGATGTTGCCGAAGCTCAGTCTGAAACCAGGGTTGTCGGAAGTGGAAATTTCGGA
>NW_003208699.1:0-1695 GCF_000006405.1 Perkinsus marinus ATCC 50983 | reverse complement strand
ATCTCATCCTGAGTATCCCGGATTAGTTCTGAAAGGGCACAACGCCCTCCTATGAAGCCGGTCGCATTTTCATTTCCTACTATACCACAATGCGACTGGCACCATCTCAACCTTAGACGGCGAGCTATATCGGTGTCCACTGAGGGCGCCACTGCTCTACATCATGTAGACTACATGCTATTGCATTCCGCTCGGTCGGTCTCCGAGCCGGGGATTTCGGCACTGCAACGTGCGTAAACTCGATCGCGGGTCTCACGGTAACCCAGGAGGGGTCCGGACCTACCAGGTCCGACCTGGGTGTTGACATGCATAGTCGACGGCTCTGAATAACTATATTCAATCCGCCAGCCCATGGTGCAAAGGGGTGCAGTCTGCACCGTACAGATGTCATCTCTCGGTAGTGCTTAGTCCGGCATTTGGCCGGTTTGCAAGAGACCTGGCAGGGAGACTCTCTGATGCTCGCTCGCTTCTGTTCTGGCCACAAGCTCCACGAATACCGAGCGCTAGGACATGAGGCCCGACAACGGTATGATCGCCGAGTTCGCGGCTCTTCGCGGTGGCTCCATGACCGACTATGCGGCATAGGCCATGATTTTTAAAATAGTTTTGACACCACTCCCCCTCCAGCGCCCCTTGCCATGACCGGACACCGCATGAAATATAGGGTACGATGGATTCCCCATAGACAGCGAGGATCCCTCGGCTGCCAAGCCGTGCCTACTCTACTCCTAATCGACGCAGCCTGCCGAGGCTCGGCAGCCGTGCCAGATACAGTGTATGTGTATACTGTGCAGTGCGACCCTCGCACTGGGGTGATTACGTTTTTCCAGGGCAGAAGCGTGGTTTACAGGGCACCGTAAATCGCTCGCCCGAATGGCGGAATTTACAGGGCAATCTGGAACTTCGAGGGCAGGGAGGGAATTGCCAGGGCCATAGCAGAAAATTGAGGGCACCAAAGCGCGCGCCATGGCTTGGTGATTTTACAGGGTTTTGGGTGAAAATGGAGGGCGACTGTCAGTTTTTCAGGGCAGACAATGATGACTCGTCATTGACGAGTCCATAACTTATACATATTGTATACAAGGCCGAACATCCAATCGAGGTATAATACACTGAACTTCGGTGACCGATTCGGTCAGACCGAAAACCGCTGATTGCCAACAGAACATTTGAATTATTGCATCTCGAATGAAAGTGGCGCTGAAGTTCAGTGACTAGGACAAACCACCCCAGTTCACAGGATAGTACACTAGGTGTTGGTTTGATATCGCTAAATGCTACATGTTTGCGAATCGGTGACTTAAACTCTGTATCAGACTCATCAACTCAAAACAGTTAGGTAAGAAACTAAGTTAATAAGCTAAATTAGCTTAGCTAATTGAGCTATCGGATAGGTTCGTCCTGCCCGATGTCCTCAACGAACTCTCACTGAAGCCAATTATTTCACATGCGTGCTCGTTTACGATCATGAAGGTCTGAAAGTAATAGTGTTAGCATAGAACGATCCAAGCAGGATGTCGCACGAGTTTATTCAAAAAGAGTGCACATTACCTGGGATCCTCTCTGAGACTTCTCTACCGTGATCCATCCATACCTTCTCGGCTCTGATATCCGTGTTAACCCGTGTTGCTTCTGCAGCGGGTTGGAATTCTTGACCGGGCTGCCCGCCTAGTGACTATAGGAAACTTCGCGAAC
>NW_003211833.1:0-1222 GCF_000006405.1 Perkinsus marinus ATCC 50983 | reverse complement strand
CGCTGCCTACAGCGATGGTCAATAACAACATTCCCGGTATAAGCACTCACCAATTTTGCCGAAAATTCCCTCTAAGTTACTAAGGGACAGTTGTTGTGCACAAATAGCAAGACTGGACATGTGATGTGATGAGCATTCAGCCCAGAGCCTGTCCTCACTCAGGTACCGGTCGATGCACCTCTCAGCGAAGGCCTTGTAAGCATACAGCTTCAGCTTGGCCACAGCCCACAACACGTTGGCTAAATCGACTGATCGCGGTTTGACCGCGTCATGTCGTTCAAGTGCCTCTGTTGCTGCCTCTACTATACGGCATTCGCGTATCTCTTCCCCTTCATGGGAGTCCTTCAGTTTAGCATAACTCCAAGCTAGATTAGCCCAATCAGCGGATCGGAAGTCCAAAGGGCGTCGAATGGCCGAGTCGAAGAGTCGATGCACTGCCTCTTTTACTTCTATTGGTAGCAAGATGCCCTCCCTCGAATAAAGCCTAGCTATAGCCCAAGTAGTGTTATTAACATGTTGAGCTTTGATGTCTCTGGCTCGCGGTTGAAGTACTTGTTGCAACAGGAGGAGATCCTTCAACGCTGTTTCTACTATAACTATATCAGCATCAAGTAGGACCCCGAAGGACCAGATTATGTTGCTGATGTTCTGTGGTTGGAGCTCGGGCCATGCCCTTTGACCGGGCCCTCGCCGGGCCACTTCGCGTGCAATCGATTCAATGACAGCTATCGAGGAGGAGTCACACCTGAGTTGAATCTCACCAGGGGGGAGTAGCATGCCAAGATGGATACCTCTGGTGTCGCTTTAGTTTTCGTTGTTGATGAACTTTAGCAATACCCCATGCTATGTTGGCCAGTAGTTGAGGCTTCATCGTAGTCAGCAAATCGGGTGTTAGCAGTGCTTGCATCGCTTCGATGACCTACAATGCAAATACTACCATGGATGTAAATGAATTTATAAACATGATAACCCGTGATATCAAAAACACTAGTGAAAAATATATTTCGCGACTACTGCAGGCCGCGAATATCGCGTTTTTCACCGAGTTTTACGCCACTTCACGTAAAACGAGTGGAAATCCACTATATACTATAGATGTAGACATTGTTTATTATACTATATATAAACACTACCGTAAATGAAAGTGATATTATAAATATAATAAGAAGTAGATATTATAGAGTATAGATATGAACATTGTTCACAGCATACTGTACTAAAT
>NW_003207939.1:0-1462 GCF_000006405.1 Perkinsus marinus ATCC 50983 | reverse complement strand
TTACAGACGCAGATCTACGAACTCTCACCTCGTCAAAGCTGGTGTTTTCACCAATGCACTCGCAGAGACTCCTCGGAATTCCATGATTGTTGCCGTTCGCGCGGCGGTTGGCCCGAATTGGTTACTCGACTTTGCCGCTATGCTACAAGCCGGAGCCTCTTGGTGCCTCACAGAATACAACAAAAGCGACGACCATTGCAAGCTCGACGAGCGACTCTCCTCGACGACCCAAACGACGACTGAAACTCCGTTGGCTTACCTCGATCGTCTCCGAGGTGTTGTAGCAGAGGCGGAAGCCTGTGGGTACTCTGTTTCTCCCTCTCAAGCACTACGTCATTACCGTACTGGTCTTGTTCGACGTCACGCAGAAGTAGCTAACAAGATATGCACTGACTGCAAGACAGCTTCGGAGGTAGCCCATAAACTCACTGATTACTGGCTGTACAACACTCCATCTCCAGCCGTCTCGTCTACCCCCAAGAAGGTGTTCTTCAGAGTTGATCAGCCGTCTCCGAGACCTTCCAGTGTAGACAGTGACACACCATCGCCACCTGGGCCTCGTCGTCTTCAAGCACTTGATCCAAGTGTAAAGCAGCGCTGCGAGCAGCAAGGTATCTGTTTCAGCTTTGCTCGAACGGGAATGTGTCGTCGAGCGACTTGTTCGTTCAAGCACGACTCAGTGGCAACTAAAGCGTCTTCGCTAAACGTCTACCGAAGCTGCTCATGCTGTCTGCACATCTTCGGTGACTCCGACTCCCCGTACATGTCGGACCTTGCGATCGTCGGCTCTCACCGATCTCTACATAGACGTCGATACTGCTTGCACATCGTCCCTTGTGGACGAACCTACCGCGGACATTCTTGAGAACCGCCTCCCTCACCGACCCCGTGAATCCGTTGACGTTATCTTCGACACTGCCAACACTGCTGGTGGTCTACGAGCGTTGTCTCGACTGTCGTTAGACTTACCTGTCACTACATCCGCTGGTAACACCTATATCTTACTCTGGCAACCATATGTCACCAATACCCCTCTAGTTGGTCATGCCGATGGTTTGTTTGGTCAAGACATCTTATCCCTCGAACCTGACCAAGGATTACCGGTACGTACTCCTACAGACGCTCTTCTCTCGATCGGTGATGTCCTTGTCGAGCTTCCCTTGCCGACTTCGTCCACGTCCCCAACGTCACCTACGGATCCGGTACCTTCTATGTGTGCTACCCCACCTACGACTTACGCCGACCTCTTCCACGAGCCTCCTGCAGGTCATACAATCTCACACACGCTTCTACAGACTTCGCGGTTACGTTTGACGGTTAACACAGATGGAACTGCTTCCAAATACTTCTGGGTCGACATCGCAGAGAACGCGGGAACACAGATCGGGGCTACCAACCACGCCGCTGTCCGGCTACCCACATCTGTGGAAACATGCCCCCTCGAAGGTCGGTCTGATTGTGA
>NW_003199702.1:0-1790 GCF_000006405.1 Perkinsus marinus ATCC 50983 | reverse complement strand
AGGGGTTGACAAAGTGTGGTATCCCAACAATGATGTGACTCAGAGTGCTATGTTTACTGAGCTCTTGATTAAATTGAAAGACACGTCGGTTGAAGAAGTGGAGTTTTTACCTTACGTTTTCGATGAGCATTCACGATCTTCATGGAGGAAATGGTCCGCCAATGGACGACAAGTTATGGCTGGTGTCTATGCTTTTGCCGCAGAGTACAACAAGCATCTTCCTACTGGGGTTAAGATCACTGGAGTTACAGTAGACTACGAGGAACTCAATAGGGATCCTACTGAGTATGCTATGCTCAGCGATCCCACAGGTGAGCGCTTATTTAAAGGTGGTCACACTGATCTTAAATTTGGAATCGCTTTAACTCGAGGGAAAACCGAGGAGATTGTGTCCTTCTCATGGACCGATAACTTTTACTTGGAGATGTACGACTTGGGATACAACTTCTCCCCCTTCCTCCGATATAAAAATCAACCAGTGCAGTTGATACATTTCTTAGCCGAAGATGTGCTAGGACCTAATCTCATTGAGGCCTACAACAAGCATCATGACAAGGTCAATCTTATGTGGTCAATTCAATCTAAGGGCATACCGTGTATGTATCCACTACCGGGACCGAACCTGAGATGTGGAATCAATACGGATTTTGGTCATTGGAACACCTCCGCTTTCAATACGTTTCTAGGAACAGTATTGCCAATTCTAGGAACGATGAATGTCCGTCAAGGCGTTTATCAAATGGATTTCTATCCACTTGACTGGGCTCCGTCTGAACTCAAGGGATGTTATAGTGACGCGTGTCAATGATGATATCAGAAGGAATAGTCTTGGTTCTTTTCGAACGGCTCGTCCGGGTCTTGTCCGCTCGTCGTGAGAAGATATAACAGTGAATTCCTCCACTAAAGTGGCCGCGGATTAGGGTTGGCCCTAGCGATCGTAGCAACTTGCTCGTTCGCCTATTTTCCAGATTTTCTAATGTCAAGTCAATACCATCATTTGTCGAGTTGGTAATGGGACCCTTTATACAATGTAATGTTCTCGGGAATAGGAGCAATGTCCAGGGGTGAGGAAGCACTTTGCGAAGGTCGTTCACATCTGCCCAAAATCGATGCTTTTAGCATCATTTTACATTAACACCAATGCTTTCTACCCTGTCTCGGCATCTTGCTGCTGCTGCTGCTTCCACAGCGGCGTCCGCTCAAGCCGTAATGACGGTGACGCCAGCTGCCGCATCAAGAATTAAAGATCTTATGAAGTAGTGAATGTACATCGTTATCGTTTAGAACTAGCTATTCGTTCGGTTTATTTCGCCTACAGTAGGCACACAGTTGAAACACTGAGCAACTCAGTGCTTCTATCTGATCAGTGATCACACCTATCAGTGATCGACTAAATCTGTTGATATCGCCCGTTCTCATTCAGTAAGAAGCACGACGAGTCGATCATAGGGCTCAGAGTAGGTCTAGCGAAGAAGGGATGCGAAAACATGAGCTACACCATGAACTATGCAAAAGTAAAGCCGCCTCCTTTCTTGGCCTCTTTTGTCATTGCTTCTTCAGGAGATCGGAAAATTAGATGAGGTTGTGGAGAGTGAAGGAGTAAAGGTTGTTGTGGATTCCAATGCTTTGATGTACCTCATAGGTAGTAGGGTCAGCCATCACTCATGCACCTCTCCGCAAGTTCTTAGCATATCCGGTTTTTCGACTCGTGCGCCGTCACCTCAACGAGTACCATGTCGCAGTTCAGGGAAGTATGCTCTTGTGCTCCACATGATATAACCTCGAAGCTT
>NW_003199560.1:0-3567 GCF_000006405.1 Perkinsus marinus ATCC 50983 | reverse complement strand
AGAGGCTCCTTGAAGGCGAAGCTTGTGGGTAATCAACGCTTGGCTCGTGGCACGTACATGCTAGCCGTTCATGAGTTCGGTGACCGAACCAACAGGGGGAAGAAGACTGAGGTACTCACGGTGGAGGTAGAGAGGCAAGATCAAAGCATCGATGAGGAGTTTACCTTTGATACTATCAGCGGAGCGGATCTCTCGGGTCATGGGATCGTCTTGGAATGGTACCCGAGGAAGCTACGGACTGGAGGGGGCGAGGTGGGGGATGGTGGAAAGGACTACGCTTGGGCGGTGATACCCACCATTGCTGGTGGAGTAGATCCGGACTCGGAGCTCGACTTGATCTGTGAGTGGTCCGGTGGCCAGGGGTATGTGGAAGTGGTCTCCAAAGATGTCGAGGGCGTCTTGTGTGGTGTTAACAGAACCCGAGCGCCGGTCGAAATCCGAGCCGATTGCTGCTCTGAACTTCTCACAGCAGGGGAGCCCTTTGGGGTGACGATGGACGAGTCGGAGAAATTGGCAGTAAACTTCAGATTCGGCGAGGCTGGTCGGAGTGCGTGTAGAGCATGCAGTGCCGGTGATAAGCTCATATTGCGCATGGCTCATAAGGACCACAAGGACTGTGTACTGGGACGCTTCTCCGCCGAAGACAGCGAGCTAGCTGGAGAGGTCGATTGTAGCGTCTTGAAATCTCATATCGGCAGTTCCTTAGCTGTGACGGGTATAGCATCCAACTTCGCTGCATTGCTGATGGTGATTGGTGGCTTATCTATCATATGCTGGCCCGTGGCATGGTGTGTGAGTAGATATAAGCGGTTACGGAGGAGGGAGGAAGGCTGGCGAAAACTCGGTGGTAACCGGGAAATGGTGTCTTTGAGGGGAGCGGACGACGAAGGTTCTTTGGTCGAGAGCCCGGTGGAGTCTTCTCATGGTGGAATACCGACTGACGGTGGAGATTCTGGGGTGCCACGTCGAGTATTTGAGCGAGGTCCTATGGAATGAGTTGAACCATTTGATACTATTCGTGTATTTCCATTCCTGTCACCTTTTCTGAATCACGAAGATGGCGGTGTTGGAAACGGCGTACGCCTGGGATAGGGGACATGCGCTGGAAAACTGAGAGCAGGATTAGGAGTAAGCATGTCGAGAAGTGGGATTGGAAGCGTCATGTGTTGAGTATCAACGGAGGCAGGATCAGTCGCTATTGGGACGAATGTTAGCAGAATGATTTTCAAAGACACGGAGCCCACATTCATTATGTGGATCATGTTCTGACTCGGATTTTCTCGTTTCAAAGCAAGTTGGATGGATATCGAGTAGCCTCGAGATTTCTCTCCTGGACTCTCCCAAGACTAAGGCATCCTCAACGAAGTGGAAAAACTCGCTATATCCTACGTGTTCAACGAACTTCACTTTAAAACTTAGAGGATTAGACTGGCGCAACATAGGTCTCCAGTTGAACCGTGCATCTCTGCGACAACATGAATATCATTATTTACGACAGCGGCAGGATTCGAACCTGCGCGGGCAGAGCCCAGTGGATTTCTAGTCCACCTCCTTCCTTAACCACTCGGACACGCTGTCTTGTATGTGATATAATTCCTTCGCAATTTTTTACTATCGGGAATCCCGATTCGGGATGCATCACGATATTGATCGGATATTCCCAAACAAACCTTATCATCACACACTTATAGTCCGGGTCAGACTGCTTGTTAGTCACAAGATTCAAATCTACGCGACCAAAGACAATAGATCGCTTAGCAACTATTCCTGATCCAATTCTGCATTCACTCCGACCTGCTATTCCTGATCCAATTCTGCATTCACTCCGACCCGCTACCCCGTTAAAATGATACGTTCTACAGAAGCGAATCCAAAGTTCATTATATTTGTAGTCCATGTACAGGCAGACTCAATAATGAAATGGTTGACAGAAAGAAGTTAATAGAATCTGATTCAATGGAAGCCCTCCCGCATAAAGCAGCTTAGTCACGAAACATGAAAGAATAATGCTTCCAGTAGCAACAATCTTCCCAAGAGTAAACCTGCCCCCCGCTCCAACCCTCCCACCATCAAGTGATTGACAACACAAATGATGGCCATTCACTGACGACACGATTTGAAAAAAATGTCGGGCTACATCCTACGAATTTTGGACAAAAAAACTTGCACCGACTCGACACATTAACTTGCAGGACAAACAGATGGCCTGCTATACCCATTATCGTAACCTGAATGAAGAGTTAGGAACTATTTATCTAGTGAGAGAAAGTCATCTTCTGTTCGCTAGCATTGCCCATCTTGAAGAAGTCGTTACCCTTATCATCAACAATGATGAAAGCGGGGAAGTCGACGACATCGATCTTCCACACGGCCTCCATGCCGAGCTCCTCCATATCGAGACACTCAACCTTCTTGATGCTCTTCTCAGCGAGAATAGCAGCGGCACCACCGATGGAGCCGAGATAGAAACCACCGTGCTTCTTGCAGGCATCAGTCACCATATCGCTACGGTTACCCTTACCGATCATGATCATGGAGCCACCGTTGGCCTGGAAGGGCTCAACGTAAGGGTCCATGCGGTTGGAGGTGGTGGGTCCGAAGGAACCGGAAGGCTTTCCATCAGGCTTCTTGGCAGGGCCAGCGTAGTACACGGGGTACTTCTTGATGTAGTCGGGAAGCCCCTCGCCGCTCTGAAGCATGTCCATCATTCTAGCGTGGGCGATATCACGAGCAACGATGATGGTACCGGTGAGGGCAACACGAGTCTTAACAGGATACTTGCTCAAGGTGGCGAGAGCCTCCTTCTGGGGCAAGTTCAAATCGATCTTAACAGCCTCCTCATCGTCACTAACAAAGTCAGGCATGTACTTGGCGGGATTCTTCTCGAGCTTCTCAACGAAAACACCCTCGGGGGTTATCTTCGCAAGACTCTGACGATCAGCCGAGCAACTCACACCAAGGCCGACAGGACAAGAAGCACCGTGGCGAGGGAGACGGACAACGCGTACATCGTGCGCGAAGTACTTGCCGCCGAACTGAGCACCGATACCGAGTTCCTGGCAGTTCTTGAGAAGTCTCTCCTCCCAGTAAAGATCCCGGAAAGCACGACCGGTAGAATCACCAGTGGTGGGAAGACCATCGTAATACTTGGTGGACGCCAACTTGACAGTCTTCATAGTCTGGTCGGCAGACTGACCGCCGATAACAACGGCGATGTGATAGGGAGGGCAAGCAGAAGTGCCGAAGTGAGCGATCTCCTTCATAAGGAAGCTCTCAAACTCCTTCTCCTTAAGGAAGGCCTTGGTCTTCTGGAAGAGTTGGAATTTATTGGCAGATCCACCACCCTTGGCAATGACATGGAACTTGTAAGCGAGCTCATCACCAGGATGACCGGCGTAGAGTTCGATCTGAGCGGGCAAGTTGCAGCCAGTGTTCTTCTCCTCGAACATGCTCAAGGGAGCGACCTGGGAGTAACGGAGATTATCTTGGGTGTAAGCATCATAAACACCCTTGGTAATAGCCTCCTCATCAATACCGCCAGTAAGAACGCGCTCGCCTCTATAACCG
>NW_003206010.1:0-975 GCF_000006405.1 Perkinsus marinus ATCC 50983 | reverse complement strand
TTCCGAGGTACGAGATAGACGGCGTGATAGACGTGTAACGGGATACCATAACTCTGTGAACTCATCCTTTCTAACATATTGAGTTCCACCCCATATTTCTAAGGCAGCTGGTTTAGAGGGAGTTTCCCAATCGCGCTTAGGGGCGAAGCGAGGAAGCTACCACGAAGCCATGTCATGTCGCGCGCCGCTGGCAACATTTTCGGACATGCAATTTGATACTCCCCGTCTCTCTGTTCCTCGTTGAGTGACGACGACGATCCCACAGCTGAAAAGCGCACAAGACGGCACATTTTCTAGCGAAGCGAAGCTTTGAACGTGCGTGAAATCTCGTGTCGCGTCTCAGACATTCCTATTTTTACGCAGTTTGTGATGTTTTTTCAGCCACTATCCTCATCTGAGAAGCCTCGCGTGCTGATCATCGGTGGCGGCTTCGGTGGTATGTGTGCTATCGAACAACTGTGCAGTGAGTTCGACGTCACTCTTGTTGATGCCAAGGAGTATTTCGAGTTCACTCCGGGCGTGTTGCAGGCATATGGTCAGCCTAACTATCATACCAATCTCTCCTTCAACTATGGTCCCGTGATCGAGGAGAAGCTCGGTGGGAAATTCATCTTTGGTGAAGTGAAGTTTCTCGATGAGGCCCGCAAAGTTGCCAGAGTAAAACCAATCTGGTGCAGGGAGGTCGACGTTGCTTTCGACTACTGCATTGTGGCAACTGGGTGCAAATTTGGTCTCACTTCTAAGTGGGGTGAGACACCGTGGGATGCTACCTCCCTTGAGGACGCTCGTAAGGAGAGTCAATGGCCTCAGTTCGACGAACGCTATTTGGCTGGTAGGCGAGCTCATATTTCTAATGAGCACGATAAGCTCACTGAACTCAATAATAAAGGAGGCGTAGTTGTGGTCGTCGGTGGAGGTCTTGTTGGCATTGAGTGGGTTACTGAGATGGCCCACTACTACCCTAATCTCCAGCTG
>NW_003206295.1:0-1796 GCF_000006405.1 Perkinsus marinus ATCC 50983 | reverse complement strand
ACACTAACAGAGTTAGGCGTAGATACAAACTGATCTCGACAGGCTACGAAACGGTTCTGAAGATATCTCAATATCTGCAATAGATGATACTAGTAGTAATACTTACCTGTTTGTTAGGATTAGTACACCATTCAACACTCCTTACTACACCTTTTACCATTTCCTCAGCCAAACAATTACCACTTAATACATCGAATACTCGTATACATTGATCACCTGATCCTGTTACCAATCTAGTAGAATCATATGTACAAGAGAATGAGAATACAGCACCCTTATGTGGTTCATAAGTACCCAATCTTTCACCAGTATAGGAATCCCATACACACATACCATTATCCTTACCACTAGTAAATAGTAGATCACCATCACCATTAAACCCGACTTGAGTCACAGGTCTACGATGTGCATATATAACTAATGGATGCATATATAAGGAGAAGGACAAGGGGAACAACAACAAGAAGCAACAACTGCCCCTTGGCGTAGCTAAAAGAGCGCGCCCATGTAATCGATTTATATATAGATTAGTTGTGGTTGGGGCGTGTGTTGATGATGTCTTCTTCTTCTTCTATGGTGTATGATGATAACGAGCAACAGCAGCATTGTAAGAATGATGGTAGCTGCTCGTCATCGTATGTTGTTGGTCATCATGCAATGAATTCTATATTATATGCTAATAAGAAAGCTGATGAATATAGAAGGCATCTAGGTCTAACACAAGATACTCGTGCTACTGTTGATAATGTATTAGATCCACGTACTATTAATATACTTAATAAGATGCGTAATAGAGGTGTATTTACTGATGTATCTGGTACTATATCTACTGGTAAAGAAGCTAATGTATATTATGCTACTACTACTACTACTGATGATACCTATAGTGATGAACTTACTAATGGTGGTGGATTGGCACTTAAAGTCTATAAGACTAGTATATTGGTATTCAAGGATAGATCTAAATATGTTGAAGGTGAATATAGATTTAGGAAGGGTTATTGTAAAAGTAATCCACGTAAAATGGTTACTATGTGGGCTGAAAAAGAGATGAGAAATCTTAAACGACTTAATATGTATAATATACCATCACCTAATGTTATTGAATGTCGTAATAATGTATTAGTTATGGAATATCTTGGTAGTGATGCTACTCATTCATATCCAAGATTAAAAGATATATCTAATAGTATGGTCATGGATATCTATATACAGGTTATTACAATAATGAGAGTTATGTTCAATAAATGTCATCTAGTTCATGGTGACTTATCTGAGTTTAACTTATTATTATCTCCTCAAGGTGTGGTATATGTTATTGATGTATCACAATCTGTTGAACATGATCATTATCAAGCATTAGATTTCCTTAAAAGGGATATAGTCAACATAACACGTTTCTTTCGTAAGACTATGATTAACGAACATCATCATGATCATCATGATGATCAACATCAACATCAACTACATCTTCTACATGTAAATACTCTCTTTGACTTCATTATTACTCCTGATGTTCCTTCTATTCATGATATATTATTGGGATCTGAAGATGAATTACTGCTAGAACTATTACCAGATACAGCTAGAACACATCTTACTCCTTCTGAACAGCGATGGTTACTTGCATTATTATCAACTAATAGTAGTAGTAATGATGAAGATGATGATGAAGAGAGGTTATTCCTTGATACTTGGATACCATCTACTCTAAATCAATTTAGTGATCTAATGGAGATGGAAGAGGAATTAAGTAAACATGCTAAAGGTGAGAGGAGTGTATATAATCGTCTATT
>NW_003204680.1:0-942 GCF_000006405.1 Perkinsus marinus ATCC 50983 | reverse complement strand
AGAGTACGGATCACAAGATACTATCGCTTACTCATCGTCAGTTTGGCCGAGTGGTCTAAGGCGCCAGACTCAAGTTCTGGTGGAGAGATCCGCGTGGGTTCGAACCCCACAGCTGACAGTCTATAGACAAGGGAACAATATATCAGTACGACCGACATCAACCAGAGTACGGATCACAAGATACTATCGCTTACTCATCGTCAGTTTGGCCGAGTGGTCTAAGGCGCCAGACTCAAGTTCTGGTGTAGAGATCCGCGTGGGTTTGAACCCCACAGCTGACAGTCTATAGACAAGGGAACAATATATCAGTACGACCGACATCAACCAGAGTACGGATCACAAGATACTATCGCTTACTCATCGTCAGTTTGGCCGAGTGGTCTAAGGCGCCAGACTCAAGTTCTGGTGGAGAGATCCGCGTGGGTTCGAACCCCACAGCTGACAGTCTATAGACAAGGGAACAATATATCAGTACGACCGACATCAACCAGAGTACGGATCACAAGATACTAGAGTTTACTCATCGTCAGTTTGGCCGAGTGGTCTAAGGCGCCAGACTCAAGTTCTGGTGGAGAGATCCGCGTGGGTTCGAACCCCACAGCTGACAGTCTATAGACAAGGGAACAATATATCAGTACGACCGACATCAACCAGAGTACGGATCACAAGATACTATCGCTTACTCATCGTCAGTTTGGCCGAGTGGTCTAAGGCGCCAGACTCAAGTTCTGGTGGAGAGATCCGCGTGGGTTCGAACTCCACAGCTGACAGTCTATAGACAAGGGAACAATATATCAGTACGACCGACATCAACCAGAGTACGGATCACAAGATACTAGTGATTACTCATCGTCAGTTTGGCCGAGTGGTCTAAGCGCAGACTCAAGTTCTGGTGGAGAGATCCGCGTGGGTTCGAACCCCACAGCTGACAGTCTATAGACA
>NW_003209336.1:0-1188 GCF_000006405.1 Perkinsus marinus ATCC 50983 | reverse complement strand
AGACTGCATTTACGCAATCGATTTCATTTCGTCTTGTGTTCGTCCAAAATGTTGTCGATCGCTGTGGTTCTTCCCTTCTATTCATGATGTGTGTTAGGTACATTTGAACTCCATGAATATCTATGCTTCACTTGCAGCGGCAACTGTGGTGTCTGCTGCACCAAGCTACGAGATGCATTCGAATGGCCACTCAACTGAAGTGCTTCTTGTTCCACCTGGAGACCCATTTCCACAAATCCGAGGAGAAGTGAAGCCTCGGCGTGGAATTTGATTTATCACCAAGAAATTGGCCTGAACTTTTTTTGCATGGATTTTGAGCAATTTTGCGTGATTTGATTGTGCATAGCTCGACAGAGCCAAATCATATCTAGAATTCAAAGGTACCTTCTAGTTAGCTATCACTTCAAAATTCGTTGAACTCTGCGACTTACAGACAAAGCACATTTTATTTGGGGCACCCGATACGTTCCGAGTCAAGAGTGGCATTCTGAGAAGTTTGGCGTGAGATCTAGCGCACTCAACTTAGGCTTGCGATGAAACGATTTCTTCAACGTTGACATTATGCTATGAGAGTAGATACCCTACGCTACATAGTATGTATTCGGCTGTAGTTGAATAACTGACATAGTTGCCATTCTTTTCAATCATCTATGAAAGCATTTTGGGTCTTTCTTGGGACGTTCAGAGCGTCAGGATCAACCGAATTGTTGAATCTTCATCCAGTCATCTCTGCAGAAACTCAATCGCCCATGTGAACTATATTCTATGGTGAACCAGATCCAATCTGGCAGATTGTTACTTCTATATCATTGTGTTCTCTCAGACCCCATATTATCACGATCTTTACATGCATGCAAGCGCGACTACTCGCCACCCTGCCCAGAATTCCACAGTTGACGAGGGGAGGGCACAGGTGTTATTGTAACAGTCTTAACCACTCTCAGCGCGCGACGACGATGGTGCTTGTATCCCTCAAGAGAGCAACGGACCATGTGGGCGCTATGCAGTTGTACTCTCACTCTTGAACAAAGACTCAAAAGCGCGCTGGGCTGAGCTGTGCAGAGTCAACTGGCCATGCCAAAGTACTGACCATATGTTGCGTCGGGGTCTTTCGTGTTTTCCTTGGTTAACCTCTTACCTGTCAGATTGTGTGATAAGCTTCAGAGAAAGCGTAGTCGAACATAAGCA
>NW_003205477.1:0-1232 GCF_000006405.1 Perkinsus marinus ATCC 50983 | reverse complement strand
GGTAAGGCCAAAGTGGAGGTGGAAATCGATGAGGATCATGAAGGGAATAAAACCGAACGTTGGAGTGCCAAGTCCGCCGTCAAGAAAGTTTACTACACGCTTGTATGTCGATGTTCACGACTGGGTCTTAGAGCAGTGCTATCATCCTGTGTTGCTGCTTTCAGACTATCAATGGTGTAGAGGTCCCTGTCGAAGTGGATAATCATAAGTGGCAGAATTGGGATCGAGAATGGGACATCCCTGGGATGTTCAAGGCCACCTATGATGCCAAATTTGGCACTGATGAAGTTTTCGTCGATACCAAATGCCTAGAAGCTCCACCAGCTGATGTGAGTGACCTCTCCAAGAGATGTATGAATGTCGATGACTGCATCGTTGTCAGTTGTTGATGATCGGCTTCGCTATGGCCTATTTCATGCATCCCTCGAGCTATCTGTCTAGGGCGGAGAATGCGGCCAAGTCCCATGCCAGGAATGTGTTGAGGAGGCATTCTTAACTTCAATTTGCTCCCCTTTTCCCATACTTGTGAACTTTATCATGATCCATGTGGAATTGTTGTGAACCCTCGTTGCTGGTAGTCGAGTTATGGAGTGGCGAATACCTCTCGATGTCGCGTATATTCCTTCATGGTGAATCCGCAACAGGATGGGTATACTTCTCATTCGATGCTAGGGAGCATTCTGCTACAACGGGGATATCGACCGATCATCGACCCTATCGGTCGTAATAGTTTGAGGGTTTCCTTGTTAGCTGGATGATGGCTGTATCCCAGGAGCTGGGGATGATGACCGCCCAATCGGACACGATACACATAATCTATTCCTTTATGATAAGAAGAATAAGGACAGGCTTTTCCTCGTTACAATCGCACAATCTGAGAATATATCATTGAAGGAGTTGGCCAAGAAGGTGAGTCCATCTAAAATTGCTGGTATTAAGATGCCTTAACAGCTGGAGGCAAAAGAGGTGAGGTTCGCTGGCTCTGAGCAGGCAGAGGCATGTTTCGAGTTGCAGAAGGGATGTATAACATGCTTGAGTCTAGTCAATGATGAAGATCAGAAGTAAGAGCCGCTTGGTTCCCTCTTCTGAGGGCAGGGCATACTCCTTATGAAGGGTCCAATGGGTGGTGTCGAGCAAGGTCGTAGGGCTTGATAAGTTATGTGTATGTGCTGGTTGCCTCAATCCAAAAGATCATACGCAGCATAATGTAGTCACAATAGATACACATGAGG
>NW_003214417.1:0-1383 GCF_000006405.1 Perkinsus marinus ATCC 50983 | reverse complement strand
GGCATCGCTGAAGTGAAGATCATGCCCTTGAGAGTCTTTGGTCCGGATGGTGTTGGGGATGTTCGGCTAGCTCTCAAGGCATTGAACTATGCCGTGGAGAACGGTGCTGATCTGTCGTCGCATTCGTATGGGAGCTCAGATTTCAGTGCGACATTTCGAGTGGCGATATCGAGAGCCGCTGAGAAGGGCCATCTGGTCGTTGCTGCTGCTGGAAATGAAGGTCGCGACATGAGCGTTGATAAAGTGTATCCTTGCGCCTTCACTGAGCAGATCGATATGTTATGTGTGGCCTCTAGTGGCAAGCGGTCGAATGATCGCCTCGCTCCTCATAGTAACTATGCCGCCTTTGTTGATATCGCAGCTCCTGGAGAGGAAATACCATCGACTTACCCGAACAATGAGTACGTTTACATGACTGGTACCTCAATGGCTACTCCACACGTCACTGGTGTTGCGGCACTTCTGTACGCCTTGGGTCTTTCTAGAGAGGATGTGAGTAATTCTATTCTGGCCTCCACTGATGTTCTCACTACTGGTCTTGGAAGCAAGAACCCTTATTTCGGTCGATTGAATGCTGCGAAAGCCGTCGAAGTCGCTCTGAGTAAGCCCACCATTCTCGCAAGGGAATCTCGTTCGGTTGGCGGGGACGATTGTATTCCTAAGACGTCGGCGGCTGGGCCTGTTGGCAACAGTCTTACTGCCGTCTTCCTGTTCTCGGTGTTCTATGCACTTTTTTAAGTCGCTCATGCGCAACTATTGCTTGATATACATAAGTCATTTACTAGGCTTAGAATGCATTTAGTTTGTCGATCATGGCCCCAGAACTCAGCAGTGAGGCTATTCCGAAAGCAAATGACTAAGCCTTGTAGTAGTTCGAGTACTATTTCTTAGTTTATAATAGTTGACTAAGAGGTTTGATCTATCTACTGACTTGTGTTACTGGTCGTGGGTTCGACCTGGAAGAATAATCTCTTCAAAATGGAAGTCTTATCGAATGTTGCTAAACTTACAAATAATATTCAACATGCTAAGGGAAGCATCAATACGTCGAGGTCATTGCACGAAATTAGACCGGCAATCTCTAGATACGCGGATACTATATACAACATCATATCTGTATCATGCCATCAATTTATACTATACAGCGGTGGCATGATTATACACATTTTATCAGACACTTTGGCCGAGTGGTTAAGGCGGCGGCCTGCTAAGCCGTTGGGCTCTGCCCGCGGGAGTTCGAATCTCCCAGGTGTCGTTTTGGATATCATTTTTCCATTATGTGCAAGATCGGCGTAATGTCACATCTCGTCGATGCTCGCGTCACACGCTGTTGCCGATGAGTTCTCTTCTACTAAATGATCTCCCATACCTGCTAGAACGTGG
>NW_003213231.1:0-1033 GCF_000006405.1 Perkinsus marinus ATCC 50983 | reverse complement strand
TCAACTTTGTCCAGGGGAGGAGGGGAACCGGTGACGAGCCAGATATCTTGAACAAAACAACGCACCTGTGATATTTACTCAGTTCCCCATCCTTGCGCTCAACACAATCCTGGAAAACACCGTATCAAATATATATTTTCCGATGCAGGGACTCGAACCCTGGTCGCGTGGGTGAAAGCCACGAATCCTAACCAGCTAGACTACATCGGAAATCGAAAATTTTCCGATGTATACGATTCGCCGAGGTATTGTTGAAGTTGAATGCATGACGAACTCGAGAATCAGCACTTTCGTCGTGTTCCTTCAGAATTCATGCGCAAGCGACGGGCTCAGTCAATACGTACGCAGAATGTGTAACCATCCCATTGCTAGAAGGCTACTGCCAATTGACGAGAGAAATCCTGCTCGTGTCTGTCGAAACAGTAAGCGATGATGTGTGACACTGACCTCATAGGATAGTGGAACCATTCACCCAGATATCAATACTATCATGAATTCAAGTGTCACCAGTCACCGAGAACGGCGCTGAGAGCCAGGGCTGGGTGCGCGTCTTACTGTAAAGAAGCAGAGAGAGTGATGGCGCGAGTAAGTTTACAACCCGAAAATATGTACGGACTGGGAGCGCACTTGCTTGAGCTATCACGATGTTACATACATGACCTTACGCTTTCATCCAGATGAGGAGCGCCGGTGGCGGAACCGACTAAAAACATTCCTATATGGAGAACCCGGGCATCGATCCCGGTGCCTCTCGCTTGCTAAGCGAGCGCTCTACCATTTGAGCTAGTCCCCCTCACAATATATGTTTCTCAATTCACTTGGAGAGGATGGGCTGAACCGCCCCTTCCCCTCGAACAACGTTGGAATGGTTTGTTCTAACTCAATGTTCAACTTTGTCCAGGGGAGGAGGGGAACCGGTGACGAGCCAGATATCTTGAACAAAACAACGCACCTGTGATATTTACTCAGTTCCCCATCCTTGCGCTCAACACAATCCTGGAAAACACCGTATCAAATATATATTTCCGATGCA
>NW_003202551.1:0-1469 GCF_000006405.1 Perkinsus marinus ATCC 50983 | reverse complement strand
GGACCGAGTGGTTGGTCGTGCGTTAATCTCAACTTTCAATGCTACACACAGATCCGCAGAGGCTACCAGGCGACAGATACCGGAGTCTACTGCTAGTACGTAATGGTACATGATGGTGGTCAGGGAGAAGATGACAGCAGCGAGGAGTCGGATTACGAGGGAGAGTTTGGGGACGAGGATAATCTGAGTGCCGACCTGAAACTGTGCCAGCAAGTTTTCTCGGGTTCGCCGTCCACTACGTTCAGCAAACGGCCGCCTATAAAGTCTTTCGGCCCCAACCGTCTTGTGTTGTCTATGCTAAGGAGTGGTGAGATCGGGAGACGTAGAGTCCTCAGGATCTGGTAACACCCCCGCGCAAGGACCGGAAAAGGGGTGGTATGCAGTCACTGCATTGCAGTGTCTCTATGCAGTGCCCGTATTATACGGGCCGTATATACCTCCAGCGAGGACAGGGCAGCTACCGACATTCAGCATTATAAGCCCGTGAATTCCTCCAGCGAGGACAGGGCAACTGTCGCTATGCATGATTGTAAATCCGTGTACGCCTCCGCAAGACGGCGGGCTATCCCTTGCTTTGTAACCTTGTGAGCCCGTGTCTTCAAGAGGACATCGCAACTCTGCCCATCCAGCATCGTGAGTTGGCGCATTCCTCCAAATGAGGGCGAGCTAGATATCGCTGAGCCTCAGCGGCTGAAGTCCAGGCGATCTTTGAGTCTGAAAGACCTCTCGTCTCAGGGGCGAACGGATACCGATGCCGATGATCGACATCGTGCGGCACGATTCGTGCCGCACCGACGCCACGGTTGCATTGCACTATAACTTATAAGTGTAAGATGCAGGCTCGTACATCGAGGCAGGATAATAATGATGACGTAAGGCACAGGTCGTACGGTTGATGTGAACCTTCGACGCTAAGGTATCCTGGTTCTACTAACCCAAGGTCGAACTCTATTATCCCAGCATAAGGAGCCCTTGTGTGGGAACCTCACGTGCCCGGAGGCGATATAGAGACGAGTGGTACCGTAAGGTCGAATCTCCGCGTTCCATTCCGTGACAGTGGTCACAATTGTTGTCCTTTGATCCCTTGATCTATATTATTGATCAGTCATGTCATTGTTTCTTGTCTTCCTACTCACTTATCTCCGCCAGAATTTCTGTGTTGTGCACCAAGTATTACACATTCCCATTCACGCCTCGCGTGAGAACCTTATATGAGTCTCCCTCAGTGTATGCTACGGAGTTTAACCGTGCCTCGCAGCAACGTCCCTTCAGCAACTACGCTGAAGGGTTAGCCACTGGGCTGAAGGGTTAGCCACTGGCCATACCAGTCTAGCAGCGCATTGTCGAGCGCCGAAGTCGGTCGCTGGCGGGGAGGCGTGCATCGGGTCCTCAATTGAGCGGATGCCCTCCGCTGGAGGGTTATCGATAACAGTGATCCAGCATGATCAAACTGTTAGTGTTTGTCTAGA
>NW_003201753.1:0-2301 GCF_000006405.1 Perkinsus marinus ATCC 50983 | reverse complement strand
TTCCAGACAGCTTCGATGCCCGCGATGCGTTCAAGGAGTGCAAGGACGTCATTGGCCACGTGAGGTAGCTGATATACTTTCGCCCCAGAGAATCGTCTTATCGACGCTAACATCCTTTTTTGCAGGGATCAGTCGGCTTGTGGAAGCTGCTGGGCGTTCGGGACAGTTGAGGCATTCAATGCCCGAGTCTGCATCAAATCGGGCGGGAAGCTCAACCAACTCCTATCCGCCGCGAATATGCTCGCTTGCTGCAATATCGGGCACTTTTGCTTGTAAGACACGTCCAAGCCTCCTCGGCTGCTCCCAGCCAAATTTCCGATCTTGACTCGGTGTCAGATCTTTCGGTTGTAGTGGCGGCAATCCTATCACATCGTGGACTTTTCTTCACACAAATGGTATCGTCTCAGGTAAGCTGCCTGTTTTCGGTTCTTGTTGATTCTACCGACTCTTCTTACTCAGGTGGAGGATTCGTTCCCGAGAAAAATATGAAAGCAGCCGATGGCTGTTGGCCGTACAGCTTCCCAAAATGTGCTCATCACCAAGATGGATCCGACTACAAACCTTGTGCGAAAGTGAGGGGGACAGCAACGACATGTGTTCTGAGACTCTATCTTATAAGGAAATATACGACACACCTTCGTGCTCAAGCAGCTGCCCCAATGCTAAGTATGGGACTGCTTTCGACAAGTAACGAAGGATTGAAAGTTGTGTGTCGCAATTCGTAGTCTTAAGGGATCGTCACTACACTGAAAGTCTTTTCCCGAGTCGGTTCGGGAGCACAAGCAGCATCAAGAAGGAGATCATGACGAATGGGCCAGTACGGGCTGTTCCTGCACTTCCGAGCATTCTTTATATCTACTACATTCTTTCTCAGACTTCAGCTGCATTCTCTGTGTATGAAGACTTCTTGTCCTACAAGTCAGGCGTCTACAAGCATACAAGTGGCGGATTCCTTGGGGGCCATGCTGTTGAGATCATCGGCTGGGGTACCGAGAAGGGCGTTGATTACTGGCTGGTTATGAACTCCTGGAATGAAGAGTGGGGTGACCATGGCACCTTCAAGATAGTCCAAGGGGACTGTGGTATAGACGATACGATCCTTGCGGGGACTCCAGCCATGAATTAAGAGAAGCCACTGACTTCTCTAAGTGTAGGGCTTTATCTTCTCCAATGCTTCGAGTCGGATTGCTGGCTCTGCCAACAGTTTAGGAGCCAGCGACGCAGCTCAAGAAAATGTTTCGCCTACCCAATATTCGACTTCTTTTTCTTTTCCACTCTCCAGAGGACTTCTTCTCTCTGCGACTGAGTGGCTGATTTCAGGACTCAATAAAATATGACCCGACTCGTGTTCATGAACGGGGCTGGGTCGTACCATTATTCAAATTGGGTAACCCAATGGGAGTATTCAGGGTATGATACACTATGAGTCTCACAAAAACTTCGTGTGACGTCCCCACTATACCTTCGTGTCGTAAAATCATAGGTCACTCCCACAGGAGAATGATTTGTCGCACAGCCGCATCTCCCTCATCGTACATGAAGGGAATGCAGTCCATGAGTCAGGGAAGCTCTCACTGGTCACTCGTGATTCACAAGTCGTTAATCGTGATCGTGAATGAGTACCAGAACTCAATGGCAAGTTCTTGACTGTGATATGGTTCTTGGGTCTCTTAACCGTTCAGCTCGAAAGGTTCGGACCATGTCCATGAATCGATAACTCGCTTACTTCAAACAGTCCGGAATCAGGGAACCGGTCTTATCTGTGAAGCTCAAAGCATGATCAAATATTTATTCCGCAAATATGCAAACTATACATTCCGAAAAAGAGTCATTCTACATCGGGAGTTGGGAAGATGCGATTCGCACGAGTGTCAGCTGCTGACACTCGTGCTGACAGTCAGCAAACAAAAACCTCAATTGTCACATTTTATGACTATTCGCGAACCACGGGGTCGTGATGCGCGGCTATGACTCGTCGTAGGACGATTCATGGAACGACAGATCCATGGAATCGCTCCATAATTGTGAGAAATATCAACTGGTTTTATGCCCGGGCTCCTCCCGGGGGGTGGAGAGTGCTGCGACACCCCGAAAATGACCTCATTGCGAACCGTTAAATCCAGTAACTTCATCAGCAACGCCATGAACATATAGATGACATGAACGGCGGTTCCTGCTCGTCGCACTGGGTGCGACAATTCTGGTCTGGGAGTTTGTTTTTCGGGAGTCTCCCAACAAACAACCTCCAGACAGACCGCTCTTTTTACACTCAGACGTAATATCTGATGGTATCATCCGAAC
>NW_003208568.1:0-1284 GCF_000006405.1 Perkinsus marinus ATCC 50983 | reverse complement strand
AGTTCGCATATGATGATCAGTTTTTTTACCACTTTCCTCGTGGGATATCTTCTTTACTTCTGAGGTAACTATGGCTTTTTGTGGGAAGACTACTCTGTACATCCTGGGCCTTCTGATATTCGGCTCCCTCAACACTATGTGTACTAAGCTGCAGTTCGAAATGACTTCGGTCGGTATCAATGGAGATGTGAAGCACTTTATGAAGCCCTGGTTCGGAACATTAACCATGTTCATGGGTATGGTTATCGTTCTAGTAATCCACTTTATTGACGTCTTGATTGATCGTATGAGAGCTAGAGGTCACCGTGGTGAAGCTTATGAAGCCTTGTTGGAGCAGCCACATCAACAGCGGCAGAACTCTGGTGGGAAGGATGTTCCTAGCTTTTGGAGAGCTGGTTTATTGATATTGGCCCCTGCTGCTTTTGATTTGATCGCCACGACTATGTCCTTTGTGGGATTGTTGTATAATTCGGCATCTGTATGGCAGATGTTGAGAGGGTCTATGATCATTTTTTCCGCTATCTTTTCCGTTCTTTTCCTTGGTAGGAAACTACACGGCTATCATTGGTTCGGAGTCTTCATGTGTGTGGTCGCCATTTGCTTGGTAGGCATCGCCAATGTCATGTCCGGTTCTTCCGCTACGTCACATGTTAGTACTGGTCTGATGGTATTCGGTATGGTTATGATTGTTGCCTCGCAAGTCATTCAATCTCTACAAATCGTCACTGAGGAGAAGCTATTGAAAGGGTTCACTATCGCTCCGTTCCATATTGTTGGTATGGAAGGTGTCTGGGGCACCCTCATCTTGTTCATTTTCATTTTCCCATTGTTGTATTTTATTCCCGGTAAGGATGAAGGGTCTGCCGAGAATACTTTGGATACTATGGTCATGATTGAGAACAATAAGAATCTACAGATAATGGTTGGTGTTTACGTTGTCTCGGTTTTCACCTACAACATGGCTGGAATGTTGGTCACATACGCACTATCTGCAGTACATAGAACAATGCTAGAAGCTACTAGAACTGCTGTCATCTGGATATGTGATCTGATCATCCAGTATTTCGTGGCTCCCGGCTCTAACTTTGGTGAAGTGTGGACTACATGGTCTTGGCTCCAGCTCTTCGGTTTTGTTCTCTTAGTCATGGGTCAGGCTGTCTACTCTGATCTTGTCAAGGTTCCAGGTTTTTATTATCCACCAAAAGCCGCCGGTGATGAGGATCATGAAGTCGCCAGCAAGCGTAAGGTTCAATGTCCCCGTGATCGCTGAAGATGCCCCTGAGG
>NW_003205081.1:0-1379 GCF_000006405.1 Perkinsus marinus ATCC 50983 | reverse complement strand
TCATGATTCATGAGATGACCGGTTGTGACGCAACTATGGCGCGCGACATAGAGGTGAGATTATCTAGGTGTTCAGTAAATTTATTCCGCCAAATTTCTTTCGGGTTCCAGTAGGTTACGATTTCAGTGAATTGGAACTCATGATCGATTGTGGGAGTGCTCTCTCCTCGTCGAAAGCAGTTTGAGATTTAGTTCCGAATTTTGGGAGCTGTGGTTGAGCTCGATCCTGCTCAGCTGTAGGATGCGTATCCTTTGTAGATTTTGGATTCCAGAAGACGCGGCAACGAAGGGCTTAGTGGTTTATCCAAGCTAGTATTCCATATCGCTCTACCCCACCTTACCGATTTCGAGGATAGCCTCGCCGTCCTCGCCGGGTGTATAGTCCTCATGGGAGAAGACAGCACCGAGGGGTGAGCGTATCGCCCAGCTTCAGTTCATCGTGGGGCTCGGGCCACTCGATTCGCCTCGGAGCAGCGTTGGCGGTTTATTGGTCAGCTCATTCCTCCGAGTACTCCAGTCGAGCCTCTACCACAGAATACGCTCCTCTGGCGAGACCCTGTCTGATGATCTCTGGCTTCCTTACATCACCGATTTTACGATGAACTTGTGGACCAGTACGAACATCAAAGGTCTCAATGACAACGTCCTCGAGACGCTCGACTCGGAGGGGTGGAAGCGGCCAATGCTCCTGATGGCCGCTCTAGAATGGCTCCACTGCAGGAGGCTGGCGGCAGTCTTACGGGCAGCTGTAGGCCTGAGACTGGTAGGTCCTCACCGAGCGCTCTCCTAATAGTTATTGAAATGCGATTTAATACTCGATGATATGTCGTTTGCATAAATAGGGCCGATCATATATAGACAATATCATGTTGTGAGGATCGTATTCATCGATTTCAGTACTCGGTAAGTATTGATAATGCCATGAAACCTGTCTTACTCTGCATTGTTCTTCCTCAATGAGTATTACTGTACGTACGTTCAAATTCAACTGATAGCCGGTCGTCATCAGTTGCGTCTCCTTCATTGGCCGCCAGCAGATGAGGACAGCTTTGCTCATGCCACAAGTCACATCTCGAGGCAACTTCTAGAGGAGAGGAGCGGGCATCATGAGTCTGGGGCATGGAAAGTGAGAATCTTCGCAGTGCGTTGAGATAGGGCAGCGGATCTCAGGTCATGGCAGCATATAGGGCAGCTCTATTGACAGGAGTTGCACACGACGAGATGGGCTGTCGACGAGGAGCTCTATTCTTCTATCAGAAGTGCAGAGACTGCTCCGAGGAGTCCATACGGCCTGTGGGCTATCAGCTCGTTAGGAGTGTCACAGAGGAGGTGAGTGGTGACTCCTTGTGGTTCATCTGAGACCCGTTAAATTAGATTGAC
>NW_003207358.1:0-862 GCF_000006405.1 Perkinsus marinus ATCC 50983 | reverse complement strand
GTTTCCCAGTGAGAGGTAGCTCATTATGAAGATCTTGGACAGCGCTTTTCAATGGTATCTCTAAATTCCAGATCCAGTAATTAGGATTGCTACAGTTCGATCACAGACTTCTACCGAAATTCATGTTCCTATGTGGCAAAAAAGAGTTACTATCATGTCGAAAATCTTGACATGATAGTAACTCCTTTTTCGACTCGAAATCTAAGTTCCTAAACCAACGTGTTGATGAAATTGAAGTTCCTAAACCAACGTGTTGATGAAATTGAAGTTCCTAAACCAACGTGTTGATGAAATTGAAGTTTCCTAAACCAACGTGTTGATGAAATTGAAGTTTCCTAAACCAACGTGTTGATGAAATTGAAGTTTCCTTGAGAGCTTAGCGAAGCGTTGCGGCAGTGAAATCACCTCAGTAACGAGAGACTATGCAAACCTGGAACGCACCGCGAAGAGCACACAATCTGTACGTGCATACGCACACATGCGTGCAAGATACATGTGCGGCCATCCCACGGAACTTAGCCTAACAATTCCTTGTTTCCATGTGGAGCAGCAATGCACCACTGGCCTGATGCGCTTTAACCACACCCACCCGACCCGGGGGATGTGTGCCGGGCCCGTATCGGTGTGCAACAAGTAAAACCTAGTTCGCACCATGCGGTCCCTGCCACATAGAACCTTCGGCGCATTTGCAGGTTATGGATTCCCCGATTGCCGATCTACAGATAAGACAATGAGACTACTAGTCTGAGACTAGTGGCAACGTTGAACGTTGCTTGATTGGCAATCTCGCGCACACTTGGAAATCCAGCCTTCGCTGAATGGCGCCTCGGTTCTCCAATCCCACCCTCTCGAGTCGGAGGGG
>NW_003214599.1:0-1140 GCF_000006405.1 Perkinsus marinus ATCC 50983 | reverse complement strand
CTCGACTACGGTAGGCATCCTCTCCTTACGTAATGGTCCCATCGATCGTGCACGACGGACCAACATGCCTGGCTAGCGGCGCTAGCTCAGCACGACTATGCACGTAACACGTCTTGTATCCGTTTTGTTTTTGGTTAACTCAGACTTCAGTTTCCGTTTTCATAAATCTCATCGATGGAACCTGGGCTGTCTACGAAAGTCGTTGAAGTTTCATTTCGGATTTGGAATCTCATTCGGTGGGAGCCTTCGTTCATTGCATGAAAGTTAAATATCGTTTTGTTCAATCTGTGCTTTTATTTATTGAATTTGAGATTAAGAAGGTTTTGAGTGCTCACTGCCGAGATGAAGTGAGACACACTAGCCAGCAGCCTATCCGTTATAAAGGCTGCATTCAGTTTTCAACTTCCGGGAGGTCATTAACCTGTTATGTATTATGTATACGGGTGAATTCCCACACCTTTATCACAGCGCTATTGAATCGATTAGCGGTTTGCTACCATCATGATGCTGGAATAATGATGGTAAGAGATGCAAAATGCTACCACACTACACTGAAGGGGTACAAAATGCTAACACTCCCTCAGTGCTAAAGTGTCTCGCGCTACATATCACGCAAAGAATGTCCCACTGCAAAGCATGCAAGTATGCAACTCGTACATCTCTTATGGTCTCTTGTCGGTCCACAGAGGACTCCTACGTATTTAGACTACTCCGGAAGAGTCTTCTTTTTAGGGCGTGCGCTTTTGTCATCAATAGCGCACAATTAATCTTGCATTTTTCGAGTCGTAATTTTCGACGTTGAATTAAACCTGATCGTATAGTACGTAGTTGTAAGGCTCACTATGGTGGTCCTTCCTCCCCAAAGGCTCGATCAAAGCTTACTGGTGTCCGTAGACACTTCTTATCAACTAGAAAAGAAGCCCGAGAGGTTATTCAGTCCTGGTATGTTTGTCCTATCAATGGTCACCCTCCTGGATGTTTGTTTTCCTCCCCTTACTTCAGGTTCCTTCCTATCCACTACTCTGTTGTTGGTAGTAGCTGCTTTGGGGGCTGGTGCACTATCCCTACCCTATGCCATGCTAGCAGTGGGCTCTTGGTTGGTATCCTATGCTTCGTCATTTGTGCATGCATTGCTGTTAC
>NW_003208722.1:0-772 GCF_000006405.1 Perkinsus marinus ATCC 50983 | reverse complement strand
TGATTATGTGTTTGATCATCAAACACATAATCAACGTATGGTTCCAAAGCTGGGAAAAATAACGTAGGCGGCTCCCGCCCATACATTAGGAAAAATGGGGCATACCCAGTCACACTATGAGGTGTAGTGTTGTAGGCCCACAACACTGACCGTAAGTGATCCTGCCAGATATCCATCCTCGTCACATGAGTCCTCAATGAATTGAGAATGGTGCTGTTAAACCTCTCCACATGACCATTTGCATTGCGATGATAGACCGAAGTACGAGACTAAGCTATACCTAGCTGAGCCAATACGTCCTTGAACAGCTGTGACTCGAACGCACTTCCCTGGTCTGAGTCTCAGACTCTGAGAGTATCCTTACCGGGGGACCATGGATCGAAAAGAGATACAGTAGGGCCTTCAGTGCCTCAGCAGCGCTCTCACCTGCCACGGGGACAGCTTCGGCCCACCTCGTGAAGTGGTCCACCACTACCAATAGTTTAGATACACCGCTTCTGCTGGGAGCCACCGTTAGGAAATCGATAGCCACAGTATGCCAAGGCGAACCAACCGGGTACGGGACATATGGCAAGTGGGATAGCAAGACGTTCTTATGGGGTGGACAGCCTTCACAGTGCAACAAGAACTCACTAATATCCTTACTCATACCTGGCCAGTAAGCTGTACGTCTCAACCTTGCCACCATCATGGTGGCACCATGTGCTCTCGTCGAAAGTGTCCCGCCTCCTCATGAAACCGATCTAGTGCTTGGCGTCGGAGACCTAAGGCC
>NW_003212644.1:0-3586 GCF_000006405.1 Perkinsus marinus ATCC 50983 | reverse complement strand
CGCCGTGGAGCTCAGTAGTGGTCTTTCTGGCAGAGGAGCCGTGCAGATGTTGACGGGTCTATGCAACTACACCATACATTACCCCAAACTTGATGCTCATGGGTAAGAGGCTTGTCGCCTTTCTGTTTACCTAGCCGAGTACTTAGATATGAGGCATTGAATGTGCGAGTGTGGGCGCGACTTCTTGGCTTGGCTTCTCGTCACTCGGTGACAGAACTGGCTCTTAGCGACTTTGCTATTTTGTATCGGAAAGTACGTATGGGTTCATTGACAGTGTACTAGTAAGGAAATGGCTATTCTCAGATAGCAGAAGTATTACCACATCTAGATGAAGACAGTCGACATGACGTTGCTCGAGCTGCTGAGTGGTTATTGATGTATGCTGAGGACGTGACGTGAATGATTCTCATGTTTCATTCTGTTTCATATCACATCAGTTGCTTTGCGTTCGACAGAATGACGGAGGGATGCACACACTGTGTGCCACACCGTCCACTCGTGGTTAATTGGTTAGTTACAATGAAATTTGGAGCCCGGGATTAGTGTTGCGCAAGCGCGCTGAGAGTGACACTGCGTTCGGCACTCGAGCAAAGCCCTACTAAATGCGTCACTCGCAGTTCAACCCTCTTGCCTTCTGATTGTCCACTAGGATCAAGTTTCGGGCTACTTGTGCTTGCAACTCAGACTTGTAAATCACTTTTTGGAAAACTTAATTTCTGAATTCGGACACGAAAGTGCGTCCTTTTCATCCTCTCTCGGGAACGTTGCTCTCCTGACAACATGGTCCACGTGACGTGGACCCGGGGAACGGGACGCTGTAACTGGTCCAAAGCGTCTGTTTCACGCTCGATTGTATAGTTCCGTAATCAGACCCACTGACGGAGAGTATCCCTAGCGCGACCTCGTCGCATGGTGTGGTCAACTTATTCTGAAATTCAGGAGAGATTCAGATTCACAATCTGAATCTATGACAGAATGATCGACGTATTATCTTCGCTGCTTCGGTGCAACTAGGAGCAGAACTGGCGATGGTAACTCCAACTGCGAGAAAAATCTGAGGACTCAATGGAATGTGATCGATGTGGGTTCGTCACTGTCGCAGCCGACGATTGAACCATTCAGGTATCTGCTCAGCGAAGTACCAGTTCCCAGCTAACAGGAGGGACATACTGTCGGATGAGAATTCTAGCACACAAAATTGAGTTCGTCCGACGGCTACTCTTATACCTTGGTAGCAGCTCCTTCAACAAGCAGAAGATGTCTGTGTTCAAGTTGCCCTCTACATGCCCATGGTATCAGTTTGACACTGTCAGAGTCTACCTCTAATATGCAGTTGAAGATTACTCCAAGATCGGATTGATTTAAGAAGTCTGCTTATTGGCCGACCCATGGAAGGAGAGATATGAACAAATGTTTGCAGCCACGCTTTCTTCCGCATGGTTGCACGCGTCCTTCACGTCCTTGGATGCGTATTGTCAAACTTGTGTACGCATTGTCAAACTTGTATGGTTTATTGTCATTCTTGATTGTGATATATTCTGCCGGTGTCAAACATGAATTCTCACTGTCAAAGTTGGTTGTAACTGAGGAAACAAGTGTCAAACATGGATTCTCACTGTCAATCTTGATTGTAACATAATTGAACTTTGACAAACTTGGATTTTCATTGTCAATCTTGATGGTAACATATCTCGATTGTGACATACTTGAATTCTCAAAGTCAAACTTGATTGTAACAGAATTGAATTGTGACAAACTTGGATTCTCATTGCCACTCTTGATGGTAACATTGTCATTCTTGTCTACTCACTTGTCAAACTTGCACGGGAAATGGTGTAGAAATGCTTCTCAAATTTAAAATCGGTCTGTTGAACAGGCGGATAGTCCTTGAAGTCCCATTTTGTATCTTGACAAGATAGTCCTGTTGATTGCTATCCTTAGACGAGCACGGAAGGATCCCCCAGAATCAGCTACAGAGTTTCACACCAGCGGCTTATTGGAGATTGCTGGAGAACGCGGGCTACTTTGTACGATATATGTATCTCATCACAGTGGGAGCCGGCAGCAATGCTGCCGGCTGGTTTCCATCTGCTGCCAGCAAGTTTGCAGTATTGGTTCGTCTGTTCGACTCGGACGTACCGTGTTCCACTGTATGATTAGGGAAACTCTGCTCCCGCATGAAACGCATATACACTCGCCTCCCGTCGGGAGGCTCCCGACGCAAGTGCTGGGCACGGATTAGCAACACGCATGGCCTGCGTTCCTCGTTTCATGTGGTGATGTGAGACTGAGCTCAACTGGTGGACTTCAGGTCCTCACTGGGAAATCTTCAGTCTTGTCCCTTTGATATGAATCCCAGATTCTGAAACTTCGATACTGAACGTCTGTTTCCGGGCCTTGACACGGGCGAGTCGATGGGAGCATGAGCTTTTCCAGTCTCCCATTTGCGAATGGTTGCTTCCGGCTTTGTGGCGTCGCGGTTTTTGCATGAACGCCAAGCTTGCTCCCTGTGTCACAGGGCCTGTGACATGAGTTTGAATGCAACCTCTTTGATTTGCAGTGATTGTGTTCTCACATTGCTGCGGCAGGTCTCTATAGTAGAGACCCCTCAAGGATCTCCGGGTGTAAGAACGTCGAGGTTCTCGACGTCCCGTGAGTAGTTTGGCAAAATAGTATTCTGCCCGAGTATAAATCTTATAGTTTTGCTCCGGCGTCCAAGACTGATGCGGATTTCGCCACTCACTCAACACAACTCACGGAGTCCACTGTAGAACAATGCCTGATGAGATTTAATAAGCTTAATCAAAGAAGATTGCCCACGTTATTCGAGCTCAGCTACATGTATCCATAACTGTAAATCACAGTCTGTGAAAGAAACGAACTACACCAGGATGAATAAAAACGAGGCGATATTTTCCCGTCGTTGAGTTCCATGAAATACACCGAGTATTGGGTATACACAGAACTAATGGTAGCACGATCATGATAACATTAATCACGACGAAAAATAAAAAAAACAAATAAATCAGCCTGACTGAATCGGGGCTATGATTCCTTCTCAACTTATGTTGAAACATTATGAGGCGCCTCTCCTGTGGGATATTCCTTCTACGGAAAGGTAGGGACGAAGAGGCCAGAGTTGAGCTTTCTTAGATTTCTCCAGACAAGAAGGCCTCAAATGCTGCCTGTATCCCCTTTGGCTGGTTGAGTTGGAAGAAATGCCCCGCCTCGTTGACCTGAATGAATGAGCTAGCTTCGAGCATAGTTTCTTGATGAGCAGCTCCATGATACTTGCTATTATGTTCTGCATCACGAAAACATTCACATACAAAGCAGGCAACAAGAGATGTGAATTAAAATCTGTAATTCTCCGGCTGTTCATAATACACTCCGTTTGAGCTCACCTCAATGAATGCCAGCTTCGCCCCATTTGGATATTGTGAAGATTTGATCTTTCCCAATACGCCAGACTCGTACTGAACATCCAGCCGGCGATGAGTAACACTTCGGAAAAGTAGATAGACGATACCTCGAGGGGTTTGAACGGAGTTTGCTGCAGAATATCTCCGTAGTTGAACATTCCTTT
>NW_003200911.1:0-1592 GCF_000006405.1 Perkinsus marinus ATCC 50983 | reverse complement strand
GCTCTCCCGGCTTCTTGTCGGCCATGACACACTCATCAGCCTTGGAATAGGCATCTTCGCGTTGCTGGTCTTCAACGCGTCTCTTGATGTTATCGGCAACTTTGTTCAAGTCATCAGTAGACGACACCAAATTATTCATCAAATCACGAGCCGCCTTTTTGCTGTCAACAAAGCCGAGATCACTAAGCAGATCCACCATTGTGTCCATGGCTTCATTCTCGTCAGAAACCTCCCTTTCTATCTTCAAAGAAGATTGAGGCTGTAGCTTCGGCTTGGCGGCGACAGACGGGCTTTTAGGTGCATTCTTCTTGGTAGTAGTCCTAGAACCTGATTTCTTGGATCGGGACTTCGCAAGCTCCTGAGTGACCTTGTCCAAATCCTGACCAGCATCTTGGAGAACTCTCACCAACTCTTGACCAACATCATAACTTGGTATCAAATCACCGTCGATGAGCTCGTCAACCATACGAGACAATGGGTCGTCCACCACAACCACATCTTCCTCGTCGTCTATATCAACGAAGATGTTCATAGTAGGCACTCTCGACTCCTCAGCCAACGCCAGAGCATCCGGTAAGGAAATCTGGGATAGAATACAAGCGTCGTCCATGTCATCGATATAGTAGAGACGATAAGAAGCCTCGCTTAGCGCGGGCCAAGCCATTTCAACATAGTTGCAAATATCATCAACCTTCTGGCATTTGTCCACAGGAACTCTCACGCGGAGAATGTCCGAGTCTAGATGAAGCTTCAAACAGATTTGACTCGACATAGTTCAAAAACAAATAAACTAATCACCAACATAAACATGACCCAGCAGATCCACAGATGATAATCCTCTAAACTCTCAAACCAACGATAACATCTCGCCCCACAAAAAACTCTATCGCCCTCAAAGGACCACTACAGCTAAAATGAGCGAATGCTACCAGCAAACTATTGATAGAACAATTCCCATCAGAAACAACATCCCTTCATTCGCTAGAACTCCCGCGAAGCCAGCGACAGCGATTGCGCAGCTTGATAGTGTGTAATCTTCAGCTTTGTGTTGGGCTGTAAAAGTTCGGCGAAAGATTCGAACATTCAGTGCCGGAACAATGGAATTACATGTGTCCTATCTGCTAACCCTGCATGAAGATCGTTTGATATGGAGTAGCTGCTTTTCAACCTGATTTTCATTTTTCGAATACTCCTTCGTTCTCAATATGTCAAGTGAATTGTGTGTGAAATTCCATTTAGGAGACGAAGTGTTTCGTGTGCGCGTGGAACTCGCTTTTCAGCTTCTGGAGCGTTGGGGAGGTATATCGAGGAGGTTTGGCACGAGCAACTGGGAGGTGTTACTTATCGTCTTCTCTACACTGACGAGCCTGGGGAAATGTGTGTCCTGAACGATCTGCCCATCAGGAACGCGTCGGAACTGCGGAGGAAAAGGCATAAAAAGTCCAATATTATTAATAGTATACGACTAGTATTCATTCACGCTGTAACGCAGTCGGTATGGCATCAGGGCTCTTACAAGGGTGCATATCATAGACATAATTCGCTTATAAGGATGATGATGAGGATTATCAGTTGCATATTCTGTGCAAGTG
>NW_003216533.1:0-1927 GCF_000006405.1 Perkinsus marinus ATCC 50983 | reverse complement strand
GATATGGAGAATGCTGTCGAGCACGCTGTGAAGTCAATGCTCGCTCCGACGGTAATATTGGTTGATTTAACGAGAATTCGAATATTTCCTAGGTACAGAAGTTGACAGCCAAACGTAGCCAATCGAGGACGTAGCGGCGCTCGCGATATCAAGTACTTCCAAGATTTGCACGCTGCATTCTCACGTTTCCAAGTAACTGCTGACATGCTGCAATATGTTAAAGATGGTCGATCACTTCCCGAAGAGTTCTTGTACTTTGGAGGGAAATGGGAGAATGGACATTTTGCATGCATTGTCGGGGGAGCAAGTAATAAAGTAATGAAGATTCTGCGGGATGATACGCAAGTGATCAATCCATCCCACTGATCGGATCCCACTGGGATGGATTTATCAATGATCCGTGATCGTATTCTCCCAGGTATGTTGAAGTCGTTGTTATGGTATATTCAATCGCAACATCATGGTTTTGCACTGTACATGGATGCTCAGCACAAAATAATCAGAGGAGAACAGAAAGTCGCATGGATTGGTGCCTCGAGACTGTTGTAAGCAGCCCATTATATAGGGTCGTCGATCTAAACATGCTAACCGTGAGCACGGTCGATGCTCTGATAATTAGTAATGACTAAAATTTAGGACAAATAATTTGATCACAGTGATTTAGTCACTAAATCACTATACTTTCGGGGATTAATATTGATTTGCTCTTCTGGCATCAAGCTGATCAATTATACGAATCGCATAATGCGACTACCGTAAATACTTAGGTACGACGAAAATGGTTCCGTCTATAGACATACGTTCGTGCCATTTCTCATGGGCATTATTGACGTGGAGTGCTATGAAGTATACTCGCAACTTCTTGAAAAGCTGGGGGATTTAGTCGATTTCTTCACTGAGGGTGACGAATCGCTCTCCGACGTGATCAACCTCTGTGTGCACGACGCTCATCAGGGTGCCTTTAAGGCCTGTAGGGCAAAGATTCCTGATGTTCGGAATGGTAATAAGCACTATTGAGTCAATTCCTATTTGTAGAATTTGTCAAACTGTCTTCAACTAATTAGCTCGCTGCTATTACCACCTAGCAAAAAACCTGAAGGATAACAGGCGCCGTTTCGGAGATGACGCTCCACTCGTAAAACCTGCGAAATAAAAGAATGTTTTTAAACAGTCTTGGTGTTTTATCATTGTAGGTGGAACATGTAAAGTTCGCTCTACATTCTTGTCCAACGGATGACCTATACTACCTGTTAGCAGCTTCGCTTATTGAAGAGATTGAGCCGGATCACCCATCAGCATCCAATTACCTCAGACAAACGCTCGACCCTGACCTATACGGGTTCCCGAATATAGCAATAACGGGCAGCGGACTTAGAGGCTCTCAGGTATTCAAGGAAGCTAGTCCTCCCGATTCCCCCAAATTAGGTTCTGAACAATATTGTGGAAACGTTTCACCTCACGGTTCGAAGGATGCTAGGACAAGAATCAGTATCAATGTCGGTTTTCGTTGATATGATCGTACAGGTGAGCCAAGATTTGAGTACAGAATTCGGTGTCACCCGTAAGTAATGTAGGTGATACGATCGCTGAAGAATTCAAGTCCACAACATTTTGTCCGAAGGCCCGACACTATCAATCTCATAGAATATCAGAATCGAATGATGGAACGGGGTACAACACTTTTCGATCAGGATAAGATTGTGGAGGTGAGCATAGCTGGTGCTACTAGTTTTTCGAGAATCACAGCTAATAACGCAACGCGTCCCATTACACACACAGGTCACAAGAGAAGCTTCGCAGCTACGACGCGTACCAACAACAACCCACTATTTCCTTGTCGAAACAAGCAGATTTGTCCCAGTCGAGCTACAGCGCTCGACTCATCCTGATATGACGACTTATTTAAGAGAGTTTTAGCATCTGATTT
>NW_003200201.1:0-1106 GCF_000006405.1 Perkinsus marinus ATCC 50983 | reverse complement strand
ACACAACTATCCACAGCAGTAACCATCGAACAGCAAGCCCAACCTCCTTCTCCCAACGTTTCCAATCAATTGGCTGTGGCTCAGTAGTACCATATTTTGTGATGGTGTTCAGTGCTACTGTATCACGAGCCTATAGCACATGGCACTGGACTATACCAGTGATAAGACATTACCCTGGTGTCGCGGAAAGCGGCATTATCTGCCTCAGTCATGGTAAATTCTCCCAGATTGTGCCACTTCTTTTCAACATCTCGATGAGGCACACATACCCTAAGGGCTCGAGGGCTAACACGGCGAAGGGTCGACATTGACCGAGATGATGGTATCATGATTAGGGGAGCGATAACACCACCAAAAACGGTAAAACAGACAGTAGAGACTATGCCAGAGACTTACTCGTACTAACACAACAGTCTCATAGATGGACCCCCTCATCACAAGAGGGATCACACAATAAGGTTGTAGATAGCCGTATGAAATGCTTACAGTTTTGTTGGGTGGTTGCAACAACAACAACAACAACAACAACATCATCATCATCATCATCATCATCATCATCATCATAATCACCATCATATTCATCATCACCGCCATACTCTTCCGCTTCCTCTTCATAGCCCTCTTCTTCTTCCCCCTCCCAGTCAACCTCGAAGGAGGCTGAGGACCGGATTGGAGCTGAGATCCCATCATCCCAGTTCCTAGCAAAACCGAGGTCATTGTATACGTAGAGGAATATCAACACATTTCGTATTTATATGTTGATTTGAGATCAAATGCTAGTTATACATGTTCGTGTACAAGTTTTTACATATATGCTTTTTGTAGTAGTAAGAGCGTTCATAGCACTGACTCGTCATCAAACTCTGGATGAATTGAGCTTGATGACGATTACTGTGTGATAGATATCAATTATACAATGGAGTCAATAATCGTCGGTGACATGCTTTGTATGTAGTTCTTGTGAGTACAATGATTATCAACTTTGTATGAGAGTTGATCACTTTTGTGAGCCACGGATATGCTTACCGTATGACTACTGGAGTTTCACGTGAAAATATTTGGGCGGGGGGTCCCAGTGGAGGCACACTCCGGTCCCGACGGAGGCA
>NW_003216712.1:0-1952 GCF_000006405.1 Perkinsus marinus ATCC 50983 | reverse complement strand
TAGGTTATCGGTACAACTACAGAGTCAGAAGTCATCGCAAGAAGAGATAATGCTGTTATCTTTTCTCGGTTAGACTCTCTGTCATCTGGAATTGACAATATCGGTAACAGTATAAAAGGTGTTACTGGTGGGTCTATAATGGAATCAAGGCTACCAGCGTACACTCCTTCTGTGGGTACTCCTCGTAAAGAATCTGCTAATGATACTGTATCCTTTGCGGGAGGTATGCCTACTGATAAGTTTGTTACTCAGCGTGTCAAGGCTCCAGAAGTCAGTAAGGCCAAATATAGTGGACCTTCTCAAAGATATCCTGGGATTGACAACGTTGATGCCAATGTTTCTGATGAACACTGGCAGGTTCCTAGATTGAGTTCTGCAAGAAAGCCTGCGTCTGTATATAAGGCAGACCCGAGGTTACAAGGTAGTCCATATACTAAGTCCCCTATGGATGAGGGTCCTAGATTTGGGCAACCACCTATGACTACTGATTCGAAGAGAGTGCCTACTGTGGTTTCGCTGGGTTCAAGGTTTATGAATATTGCTACTGAGAATCCGGTGAAAGCTCAAGCTAGGCATAATTTGGGTTATCGTATGCCCAAGAGAGGATATCTGGCTTCCTTTTGGTCACTACCACCGTCATGGCAACGTGAGAGACCTTCTGATCTACCAGTGAGTGGTACTGACGAAGAACTAACTCTGGGCCAACTTGACTTCGTTAAAGACCGTGTTGACCAAGCTTCTGCGAAATTGGTATCACAGGTGAAGAAACTGCGTAGTGGTCCGTACAAGGGTGCTACTGATAAGAGATCTTGGGCTACTGTGGAGCGTGAGATTATTGAGCACTTGAATAAAGCGTCTCTCAATATTGCTCGTGTTCATATATTATATATGTTAGAATGTCTGGAGGAGCAGCTCAACGACAAGATGATGAACCGCCTGGGTGCAGAGAACTTCCTGGACGGTGACCATGTTGAACTACTCTATACTCTATGGAATTTGTTCGATGAACAATTTCGTTCTGAGTATGCTCCAGAGGCTGAGAGTGATAAGATGGAAGCTCTTAAGAAGAATGTTAAGGAATCTCTACCTGAGTTCCTGTTTTGGTTACAGAGTATCTTTTTTAGTGTCGAGATTGAGACATCTACTACTATTGTAAATGCTACTAAGATGACTCGGATGAGATCAGCGTTGCCAGAAGCTGATGTACAGTTCCTGCGTGAACATTTTGATCGTCGTCTCAATTATGATGCTTTGGTAACCAGGGTTACTGAGTACTTTTCAAATCCTTTGGATAAGAAACAGTATGAGACTTATGTCAGAAATTACAATGCTGTTTGGAAATCTGACAAGACTACTGGGTATTCTAATGCCAACATCAACTTGGTGGAGACTAATGATGCTCAGAAACTGGTGAATCCTACTGTGTCGATGCAAAATAAGAAGCAAGATAAGGGTCACCAGAAGACGGTAGTTACTACCCAACAGAGTAAGACTCCATACTCTGAGTCACTCTCGAGGCCTGTATGTTTAAGATGTGGAAAAGCTGGTCACATCTCTTCAATGTGCACTGCAGACTATGTTATGAAGTCTAATAGGTGTTTTAACTGTGGTAAGGAGGGTCATCGTGCTGCTTCCTGCCCTGTGTCAAGAAGTTCATTGAAGTGTAAGCGATGTGGCCAGGGTGGGCATGTATCTTGGCTCTGTCGTAAGTCGTGGTCTCTTATTACATCTATGAAAAATTCTATGGATAGTGGGAAATCTACTGGGTCTGATGTTCAACAACCTCGACAACCGCTGGGTGACTATACTACAAAGATGGTTTATGAAGTTGCTACTCCAGCTACGGAAGTTGATTCTCCTGTAGAGGGGGGTGGTGATGATGAAACCCCTATTGAGTCGCAAGCTGAGCAAAAGCTATCGACGATATCATGTGAGGTCGAAACTGTGGCTGA
>NW_003212639.1:0-948 GCF_000006405.1 Perkinsus marinus ATCC 50983 | reverse complement strand
TTGAGCTCGACGAGCGGTTAATGGAAAAGAGAAAATACGTGAGTGACAGTGTTGGAGAAATGTATGTTGGTTTCTCCAGATGGGTTCAGAATTCGGGTAGAAACAAATGGAGTTTCACCCGTTTACGTGAAATGGCGTAATGCACTGTGAAAAACGCGATATTCCTGATAACATTTTTCTGGTAATTTTTTTCATAACGTTTTTTCCACATGGAGTATTACACCACTTCACGTAAAACGGGTGAAACTTCTTTATTTTGTAACAACTGCTTCAGTGTGGGAAAATATGCGTTTATGAAAATTCTGAAGAAATTTTGGGAAATTCCTCGAAATTTATATGAAATTCCACCCGAACGTCTCGTACGAATAAAAAGACTTCAGCAGAATTTCCCATAAAATGCCGCAGATTTTCATTGGAGTTTCATCTGTTTCACGTGGCGTAAAACTCGGTGATAAACGCGATGTTCGCGGCCTGTAGTATTCGTGAAATATATTTTTCACTAGTGTCTTTCATATCACTAGGGTGAAGAAACCCGTCGAACATGTGTAAATTTTCCCACTAGATTATGCCATGAACAGGTTTTTTGCATTCATCAGGTTCGCACTTGCTGACCTTTGTACGGCCATTTTGTCATCTGAGCGTCATCGGAAGAGGAACCCATCTTCTGCAAGGGGAGAACTCGCATATGAAAATATTATTGCGGAGTTACTCGCTGAAAAAGAGAAACTTTCTGCGGATGATTTGGCGCAAGCTCTTCGGGGGCTCTCGATCGCGTATGGAAGATTACCTGAGCGTTTCGATGGCATTGAGAATTTGGTGAGTTATTGGTTTTTATAGGATGCTACCTCTTTGAATGAGAGTTGATTTCAAGCTGGTGTGGTATGTCTTGTTGGAAATATCGACAACTCGACGAGAGCTGTTGATATGGAATAGCATGCTGAGAAAAGT
>NW_003201188.1:9634-14941 GCF_000006405.1 Perkinsus marinus ATCC 50983 | reverse complement strand
GACGGCATGGGAACAATGATATGTATTTACAAACCCAACTATAATCTTCACCAAATTGGAAACATGTATATGTGTTCTTAACATGTACGTTCACTCAAAGCACTCGTTGTCTCGCATTTCGAGTATATGCCTCAAATTTTCGTCTCAATGCCGGTCCTCGAGACATGGGAACTGTAGAGATGAACGCTTCCTGAGAGCACACTCGATCATCATCCAGTCTGGATGGAGCATGCGCGGCACGCGACTACCAGGAACAATGCAATCGAATTATCGACGTCCGCCTCAGTCACAGTATCCCGTAATTCCATTTTGGCATTCGCTTTAGCCATCTCGGTAATCGAAGACACACACCGGAGCTGGGATTAAAGGTTACACTGTTTTAAGACTCAACTAAGAATGTTATTCTTCTTACGCAGCATTCTTCACCACAACGGTTGCTCGCCCGTATATCGGCGGAAAACCTGGTGATTTTATCATATTTATCATCCTTGTCCAAAACAGGTTCAACATGTTCCCTAAAAACAAATCTCACCATAGCCTAGACTTCGTCTTCCATAGAGCGGCTCTAACGGCTCTAATAGAGCCGTCCCCCAGAATTCAGGCCTCACCTCGCATAGGAAATATATTTCCATAGAAGAGTTTGGTCGATCCGTTCAAAATCAGCCTGATCCTGTTGGTTATTCATAACTCGGTTATCCTCACTCGAGATCCGAAGCCTGTGATTTTTAAGCACAAACTTCGCCAGCTTTGTGTCCCTCTCTCTATCGGACACATCACGCATGACACACAGAAGATCAAATTGAGAAATGAGAGGCTTCCCTAAGGTGGTGTTTTCGGCGAAAGATAGCTCAGGATCGTATTGACCTAACATAACAGGCGTTGTTGGTACCTGCATTGAATCCAGGGTTCCCCATTTCCACCATTTCCATAAATTTCCGCGGAAATATTTCCGCGGAAATTTTCAAATTTCCGCGCTTGGCGAAATTTCCACTTTTAGCGGAAATTTCGGAAATTTTACCCTAAAAACTCCATTTTTGGGTCATAAATGAAGGGCAAACACGTCTTCATCTTTCCCTAAAGCTTAAGTATCCCCATATATACAGTGAGGCATCAGTTCAGAGCGCCGGACCTGGTTAGTAATATGGTTTCGAATCGAACCTTCGAGTGTGCACACAAAGGACAAGAAAAACCCGTGTTACGGGGACCCCGTTAGAGGGGCCAAGTGGCACTGCGAGTCGCAGTCTCCAACTAGCAGATGTTGTCCCTTCGCTATATTCGACTGATACAGGAAACCAACGAGCGCTACATCAAAGCCGCGTCTTGACTAAAGTCCCTTGAAGCCCTCAAGGGAATTAAAGGGCACCTTAGTTCACTTAATAATTAAGTTTTAATTAGCTTGTAGTTAAAACGACTCTCACTTACAGATTTCAACTCAGAGATTTCGGCAACCATGTGCCATGGTGACCATGTTGGCATGGTCCATGGCTATGAGCAACAGCTACCTGTGAAATTCAAAGCGTGAATGACAGGCTGTCATTTGCTAAAGTGTTAACTCAACAGGGCTCATTGGTGCTAAAAAGGTAGGCTCAATTAACTGGATCATGCATTGCAAATTAACTGAAGAACACTAGTGCAACTGCTCGACAGTGCGGCCCACACTGCAACAGAGTGAAGGCTTGTCTCGAAGCATAAGGGGAAATATCGCATCTTCAATCTTCTAGGTCGATGCACGAGTGACTGGTATCATGGGTATCATTCGAGTGTATCTGCCGAGATCTAGCACTCACTAATTGCCCACAAACACCGATGGTGTTACACCGTAGAAAGATGTCTGGTTGCAATTCTTGAGAGTATTACCATAGATTGATCCTTCTCTGCGTGAGATATCATGATAGTAGTAAAAGTCTCCATGTCCGGTGCACTGAGCATAGATGACACGTAAGATGCTGGATTCATGGTCTCCCGGAGAAACCTTCCCTTTTAAACCTCAAACTTCGTAGATATCTAACACGCTTTGAACGTGAAATTCACGTTGTGAATCACGTCACGTGAGACGTGATCCGGCTTAAAGACGACTTCCAAGATCACAATGGCGCAACATCAATCCCAAAATTTGTGCCTCACAAGTTGTGACACGAACTGCAAGTGCGTAGCAGTTTGAAGTTTCGACTAATAACCGACAGTACCCCCTTAGTAAAGGACCCTTACTAAAGAACACGGTTGTGCGAAAGGGCCTTTACGACAACCGTACTATTTACATTACCTGTCAAGCGCGGCAAGTTGAGCATATGCGCTCCGAACGTTTGCTATTCCAGCGTGCGTAGCGTAAATGAATTTAGCGACATCATCGCAGCCGCTGTGGAGGTCCCAGTACTCCAGGCCAGTCATCCTCAACATGTAATCTTGCATATTCTTTGACCTCGAATGACACCCTGAAAACTGCGTTCGGAGCGGCACTGACGGTTGTCCCAAAACGCTACCTCCATTTTTAAAATAATGGGCAAGAGTGTCTCTGGCCCCGTCGAGGTTGAGTTTCAAGCTGGGATACTTAATGTTGAACAACACAGCCTCTTCAAGAGTCTTTTCGAACATAGCCACGGCATTGAGGTGTATGCCAGCAGTAGCTTTATGTTTGTGGTATCGTAGTAGAAAGGCCTTCCCCTCCAGCACTTCGCTCAGTCTGAGGAACGGTAGGTCGTTAAGTAGATGCAGTTGACATACTCGGAGCCCACTTAGCTAGTACTAAGACTTTCGATGACTCTTCGAGAGTGGCCACTTTCGCCACCTTCCGATACGCTTCATCAATATCGGACAAGGATACGAAGAACGAATGCTGGAGAGTCCGGTTTCCGACATCCCGTAGAATCTTCAGAGGCTCGCAGCTTTCGATGACTTGGAGGTTATTGTCTGCGGAGAAGAAGAATTTACTTAAGGCATCATGGAGACTTCTGTTTTCGCCGTCGAGCCTAAGTCGGGAGTTGTCGCTTTTGGAGAAGGCAATACTGTTCGCTTACCTGCGCCATACTGCCAGAGCTCCAGCATCGCTCAAAAAGTTTTTTACATCTTCCCATTTGTCAGAAACTTCATCAAGCCAGTCGACAAACGTTGAAGGCGATCTACAGTCTTTGGTTTCATCGGCCAGGAGACGTCCGATCGAAGGCTGCACCAGCTCTGGCGCTACGATTTTCACTGCTTTGACGAAAGCTTGCATGCGACGATGAGCCTCAACCCATGAACTGAATTGGTTGTCCATCAACTCTTCCATAAGCGAGTCATTCATTTCCACTAAGCAGGGCAGCGGCATACACTTGAACTCTGCATTCTTCACATTCGCGGTCGTAGAGCCCGGTTGTAGAGTCCCAACGTTCAGTTCCTCAGAAAGTCGGTCCCGAACACCAGCGACCTTCTCGTTCCCGACTACGAAGATAATTTCGATCCCGTCTGAAAGAGAGGAATCAACTCGAGCTAGCCACTATTAGCTGGACTTACTCGATAGCAATGAGCGACATACGTCCCTCAGAATATTTTTCACCAACTGTTCATCAGTCATCCCTTTCATAGGCATCGCGGCTATCGGAGTAGGCTTCAAGATAGGTTCTCCCTCGCTAATCATACTTGCGTGGGCTGCAGATATTGTGATAAGCTCATGACTACCATCATCTTGACTACGACGTGGCCATGCGTTCAGCACTAGGGAAACCACCTTGTATGGGCTGAGCTTGATTTCAACCAAGAGCTTGTGAATCCCCGCGTTCTGAGTATCACAGCGTACAGATTCGGCGATGAGAGATATTTCATTAGGCTCCCAAGCAGTATCTTTTATAGTACTATATGATGGAACGATTGCGTCCATGGCTTTCCTAAAGCCTGCATCACACAGAATAGTAGGATCAGTTTTTTTTGCCAGGAAGACCTTAACCATCTTCTGCTGAAAGGCCTTCACCGCATAGGCCGAAGGAACCGGCGGGAAATAACACGAGAGCCGCATCTGCTTAGACCGTTGCAATCCTTCGGAGATATCGGAGGGACATACTCGGCCAGGGCTCCGCGCTCGAGAACACTGCTTTGGGGTCAGAGTAGTTGATCTCGATATGACCTCCTCCGATGACTCGTCAGCTAGACCCGTCGCGGACTTGAGTGGGCTCTCCACATGGCGGTGAGGAAGCAAGGGTATGGTCGCAGCCGTTGAGGAAGTACTCTGCCGGTGACGTTTGGCAACGGGAGTGCGCCTCAATTCTGCGGACCTTGGGCTTGTAGATCGTCTCCCACATGTGCTGCTCCTTCTCTTGGATGAAGACTTCGCCTTAAAGTCCACCCCGTCATATTTTGCCGGGAGCCTAATTTTACTGCGATGATGGAGAACTAAGTGGTTGGAGAGGTGGCACGAGTTTTGCTCGCATATGACGAGCCACATAATTGGCAATGGAAGTTTCCTTATCATTACCATTCTTACCAGTCTTGACAATACGGTAGAAGTATGGATAGGGGTTAAAGTCCCTGCTGGGCACGAGTACGTATGACATGGTCCAACAATTCTGTCCCAGCAGTAGAACATAACATAGCATAACACAACATTAGCCTCATTCGATGAGACGCATTCAAACAGGCATTGGATATAACTGAATTAACTTCCCTCAGAACACCAACATGAGCATCGAGTACAAGCAGTGGACCAGTAGGTCATTCATCGTGAGTTGTACCTACAAGCACCCCACTACTCGCGTTAGTCCATAACAATGACAAACATAAGACATTCATTGCAATTCCATAAGCTATTACATCGAAAGCTGCAGTCAGACCTAACCCTCGAAAAATAGCAAGTTTCCTTCGGCAAAAAGTTGTCGGACGCGGGCAAGATCGAGTGTTCCATCAGTGCGCTGGTTGCTTTGTGGATAGTGCATGAAATACCGATGCTCTCGGGTTCGTCGGCGGGGCCTCACTGGCCCACATCCGGAACTCTCGAGAGCGCGCAGGTCTTCCTCTTTTTCCGCACGGAACAGGACGGCTTCGTACCAGCGCCAGGCTCCTCTAGGTCCCGGCTCGAAGACTTTACACGGGACTCCTTCGTCGCCGTTCTTGGAAAGAAAACTGTGAGTGATATCGTGAGCTTCCATGGCAGCAATCTTTGACCCCTTTGGCGGAGAGTAAGTGTCATTATCAGTGAGCGCTCCTCGAGTGTTTCCAGAAGAGGAGCTACCCGAAGGAGTGGGGCTCCCACTCACCACAACCATTGACTCATCAGAAGATCCGGAGTCGGGAGCCTCGGATTCGACACCATCGGTACCGAGCGAGACTTTTGAGTCATCG
>NW_003201188.1:6902-9534 GCF_000006405.1 Perkinsus marinus ATCC 50983 | reverse complement strand
TGCTCGATCGTATCACCTGTCTACAACGCATCCGAGTTGGATAGTACGAAAGAAATGCGGCACCACTCGACCGTCAGAACGCACGCAGGATCGGACACCTTTCAGTGACGTCGTATACATCATCCGAATGCAATATTCAACTCCGAAGACACCCTCGTCTCATCTCACCTCGTCTGACACCTCTAGCTCGACGGGCTTCCTTGTCACAAGGCTTCCTTCTCACCACAGTGGTGATCTCCGTTATGAATGATCCCCCACGTTTAGAGGGGAGGGGTATAGCTGACGACGGCTAAATATCTCATACAGACGACTCAACAAGGCTTGTATGAACTCACGCCGAGGAGAAACATGAAGGCCAGTGCTCATCAGAATTGCCATCAATAGTAGGAGGAGTTATACTCGTGAGGCGAATTACTGTCCCTTGTGAACGGCGCATGCACACAAGTTCCTATTGAAGGAGTAACTCAATAATAGCAACAGGAAAGACCATTTGAATGCTCAGAAGTTCGGATACTTTCTCCCTGTTCTGTCTTTGAAGGGCCTCCGGGTACAGCGCCGAAGCTCCTTTCATCTGATGCGACACACCCAATTGTAACCTGTACATTCATTCTGAATAGATTTGGCTTAGAACCGATTTAAACTTCATCAGCACCGAGGAATATCCTAATGGCATTCGCCAAAATTATTCTGTTTGAGCGAACCCGTCGGTTATTCCGTTTTATTTTCAACTCATAAGTAACAACAATGTCCGGCTACCTCGTTAAGGCGCGGCATTCGTCTGTGTTTGTTTCATGATGAAACTTCCATCAGGGAAGCTGACTGTATGACTCCTATATCAGGGAAGTAAGTTACTTCCCTTCGAGTAGTGGCACTACTCGATCCAGAAGCTCCTGCAACCAGTAAAAAGAAGAACAAGGAGTGGGTATCGACTGTCAGCGATGCGGCATTGCTAGCGTGGAACATAAGCCTGACGAGATCTAGGATTCTCTCAAAAGCTGCGTTGGATTTTCTGCGGCTCGTGCTGGGTGTAAACGGAATTAGTAACCACGATGGAGATGCATTGACATCCTCGGGCTCAGAAAGTAGTTGTACTGAAATGATTTCAGTGAAATCTCGGAGGCTTCAATGCGCAGTGCGTTGTACTCTCCAAAACGAACGCAAAACGAAGCGCCGCGCTATCCGCGACTGATTATGGCATATCAAAAAAACTAAATGGTGAATGCTGAGAGCTATTGTCGTGTAAACTACGACGAGGTTTATATCGATGCACTAATTAGTAAACCTTATCAACTATTGGCCCTATTAGGTCTCAAACCCACTACTTTAGAGCAGCTTTTTTCCTGTTGTATCTGTTCGCGTCTGGCAGTGGTAGCTTGCAGGAAACTGCTCTATAGCCTTAATCTCGCAAATCTATGCAGTCATTTTCCTCACTTTTCAACTCGTGTAGTTGAATTTTCTCGAAGTCCTCCGAATATGCTCTTCAACGATAAAGCTCTATGCGGAGTTCTCAGCCTGCCAACGCTCGACAAGAACCTTGAAGAGTATCTACAGCTCCCTAGTGTACGCTCTTTTCTGGAGAAATACTTCTCATGCGCGGACGATATCCCTCCAGGAGAGGGAAGCCAGCTAGCTCGGACTATGCGAGTGAGGAAAGAGCTCCACTGCGACGAGATCGAATTGGCTCTCGCTCCCCATCGCCAGGTGCCGAGTCCCGTGATAAGATCGGCGACTGATGGCAAAGTTCTCGAGATGCATGATCGGCATACACAATCGGCGGCATTAGCCCCTGGCTTCACCAGTGGGCAGAATGCCCCGCTATGGAGTTGCCATAGCGAGCAAGAATTAGCGAGAATCTCGCTGCGAGATCGAGAATTGCGTTTGGACCGCACCTGGCTGGCTCGTCTGATGTTGTTGGATTTACACCGAAATACTCAGATGAATCAGAGGGCTTTGTGAGGGCACCTCACGGATGTAACATCGGTGTAAGCCTCCCAGGAAGTTATTCCGTGCCCCGCCAAGCCCCTCCCCTTTCTGAATTCCGTTTGTGGCACTTTTTATCAACGGCATTAGCGTTTCCGGTGGACAAGGCTGCGTACTACACTTTGTGTACAACTACGTTGAGGATTGCGGCGATCCGATTGCCCCGCCGTGGACCATATACATCCGCGCCGTCTGGCTGGCTCCACTCGCTGGGATGAATTGGGCCGAAGAAGTCAAGAGCCTTATCAAGCACCTAGAGTACCATGCGTCTCATCATGCTCTAGAATGCCCTCTTGAAGCTGACTGTTACTCTGGTTGCTATAATAATACATCTCCCTTGGTTGCCATTGTCGATCCCTGCTTTCATGAGCGTAGAGCGGCAGAGATACTTCCATCCGATGGCAACCAGAAGACCTCAGCTTCAGCTCCTTTGGACTCACTGCCAGAGGAGATACGGGGAGTCGTTCGCGAGTTGGGGAGATTTTATGAGGAGCGCTCGCGGATGCCACGTAGCCCGCTTCCAGCTGGGTTTGGCATGATTGGGGCTTACCTGCAGCCATTTACCGGAAGGCTTATAGTCTACCAGCGCCTGAAATCTTGGGCGCCTGTCGACTCTCTCGGGAGTGTGTTCACGCTTGGAGTCAATCAATCG
>NW_003201188.1:1694-6802 GCF_000006405.1 Perkinsus marinus ATCC 50983 | reverse complement strand
GATGATCACATGTCTCCCAAAGGAGACCACATCAACTTCGATCAGGAGGAATGCTGGTACGGTTGTCGCCCTTATAGCGACATATGTCATATAGCGACGCTATATGACATATGTCGCTTGCTTGCTCCCGGAATTTTAAATGCCGGGTGTGCTAAGGCTATTTCCGTAAGGCAAGCTTGCTCTGATTTTTCCTGCCTTGACTCCAATAGGCTAGCCTTGCTCATCGGAGGGGACTCCAACAGCCACAATGAATCGTCTCGCAATAACTCACGGGGTGCAGGCTGCACCGTGCAGCACACCGTTACGGTGAGGAAAAGAAGAGGCCCTTCGACGATGAGGCCGAGGAGCTGTGGAAGAAGGTCAATTGGGAAGACTTCGTATGATACGAAGGCGGGACGATACCGCCGAGATATGGTTGAGGATACTCAGTAACGCGCCCGTGTGCAAGACGCTGTTAGTACTCCTGCCAAAGGAATTCTCTGGTATGCCCAGTTGAGTTGGCAACTCTCCTCATAGGGATGGCCAGTGATGAGTTTGAAGTGGCGTTTCACTTCATTCTGGAACTTAATGCCAATTTGGACTTGGAGAGATCAGTCTAATTCTCCAACAAAGAAATAGTCTACTTCAACTTGACGAAGTTCTATTGTGATGTACAAATTAATTCTTACTTGGTTTCCTCCTATGTCACAGTTCCCGTCGAGTTCTTGAGTGATACTCCTGTTGCTCCCTGTAAACGGTCTGTTCAGGCAAAGAAGACAAGATTCATGGGTTTCTGAATGTCTTCCTGCCATCGCATAGTCAAACCTGGAACCGGTTGTCCTTGTTGAGTTGCCGGGAACCTCTTCGGGTGAGAATACTTTTAACTCAACGCAGGATGAATGAACAATACCAACATTGATGTTGCAGGGAAGGAGATACGGTATCCCAGATACCAAAAGATAGTTGGGAAAGGAAATTCGTGAGATTGTAGTTAAAGAAGTCGCCTCCATTTCTGACTGAAAGGAGACCCTAAGTCGGGAAAAAAATTAGTAGTAAGTCGGGAACACCAGAATATGAGGAATATTTTGTGTCACAGCAACGTGAGATCATCCCACTGGAATGTCCCAAGGTACTACCTCAAAGGTAGCCTCGAACTTCAAGGCAGTAAGCGACAGATGAATCAAGTCTTCGACTGTACGGCGAATTCTGCACTTGGCCAACTCATTGGCGTTGATTCCTCACACATCGAGTCAATGTATGCGTGGGGAACCTCTAACAGTCTCCAAACTTGACCAGGTGAATGGGTACGCGTAAGTACTGTTCCCTGGAGATCCGATGAAGATATGCTTTTCAATCGCCTAGAATAGGATTTCCCTTCCATATCGATTGTTTATTGCCGTCTTCATCATATCACGAACCGTCCCACATCAATCATTAATTTGATCAGAAGAACTTCTTCTTGTCAGGGAACTGCTTGAGTTTGATGGCCAAACTGCCCTCCTGGAGAACTTTCTTATCACAGTGACAGGGGAGGCGAGATCAATCAGCCCTGTCAGCAGTTCAGAAGGAGCAAATTGTGATATAGCTCAGTCCGTAGCTTAGGGCCATGCCATTGAACCGTACATACTAACTCAACTCTTTATCCAGGGTGTACTAATCCACATTCTACCAACAAACCTGAGAGTTAATACGGAGGAGGAACAGTCAATTCTTCAACAATCACCTTCACAACTAATCGATTCAAATCGCCCTCTTACGACTAACCATATACATTTCTCATAGGTTTCACCATGAGCGCCCAAGGCCGATATCTTCCACCGAACCGAAGGCCTCGATCACCACGCGGATGAAGGTAAACCATACAGCCAGGTTCCAACGGTACGAAAGTCGAGCCTTGGAAGGGATGGGCCTCGAGATCGTCTGGTAAATACTCTGACTCGGAAGCTTTGGCATCTCCTCTAAGGATTTCCTCTGAGAAAAAGGACCATGTGTGTGACTAACATACGCGTCAGTAATATATGTTTTCCATTTCCAAGTGTTTTACTTGGAGACGAACACCTCTCACTAATATTCTCTCCTAAGAACAAAACATTCCTTTCAAGTGACCCAGGATCTTCACCCTCGAAAACGTGTTCGGGGACTTCGAGACCTCACATCCCACTCCCGAAAGAAATCCCGGAACGAAAAGTCATTGTTCGTTCAGGAACTTACTGTTCAAAATAGTATCAACGACGGAATTCTCGAGAATATACAACAACAATTTCACTCTGAACCTATCGGCACTATGTTGATCATTGATGAACGCTGTAAGCCTCCATACTAACTTGAGGGAATAGCTGCCGAAATCTCTACCCATCGACAGTGTCAGAGGAATATTTGTTCGCTTTGCTCAGCTTGGCTCGAGAGTTCCTTCACTAGAGGTTCACATGCGAATTCCTGTAGTGAATAGAGACCAGCAATGATTCCCCAAACCCTCCTCATAGTTTTCGAATTGTCATCGACACACATAGTTGACCATGTGCATTTTTTCTTACACTGTCCCATTTTAGAAGCAGTGAAGTAAAATTATAAATCGCCAATGTAACATCACTGATCCTTCCTCACCCCAAGTCGCATCATCCTCTTTTATTGGCATCAACCGCAACCACGTGGTTGTGGGGTCCGAATAAATCGATCCCTCTAAAACCTCAACCATTGGCGCTCGATACGGTTCATGTCCCCGACAGGCTCCCCCTGGAAACGGTGACGACATAAATAATATAACGAAGAAACATGACAGAATTTTCACGAGTTGATGCCAGCATTAGGATATATGTCTGGGTTCCTTAGCTGAGCTCTGAAGTTTCCTCACAAATTAGAGGTTCACATACGAATTCGGACTTTCGGACTTTCATTCGGAGGTTTCACCAACACATGTAGTTGATCATGTGCATATAAACACTTATATGCACTTCTATCTCGCCGAAATTCCTCGCAGTGAATTCATCACACAACAGAGTAAACAACGACTGAAACCTAAGTGGGAGTAACTTTTTGCGATGCGGCAACTTTTGCTGAAACGGTTATTCGATTTCAATCGTCTTTCATAAGCTCGCCAGGTCGCCTCGGTCAATATTGACTCATACGGCTAGGGCTACTGAATGGTCATTACCACACGCGATCGCCTGAATGAAGACACGAACAACTCAGAATTATATCATTATTATTTCGCCAAACCGATCGTAATACTCAAAGTGACGTTGTTACGCAAGTTAAAACATCGCGGTCTGATATAACGTCGCGAGCCGCGACAATTCCGGATGTAAATCCGGAATACAACTTTCCATGAACCAATCCGTAGTAAAGCTATCAACATGAGATGGAAATCACCTGGAGTGATCAAATACGGCATAAAACGAGAGAGAAGGATCCGAATTCCTCATCTATATTCATCTCAGTGATTTCAGCAACCCTACTGCTATACACACCCAGTCTTCTTACTGTCACTTTAAGTTTATTAGCTCCAAAGTATTCCACCACAACAGGAACAGGGCGATACGCAGCGATCGACTCAATATTGTCTCCTCTGCCCAATTGACCATCTCTTCCTCTTCCGAAAACATATCTGAGATTATATCTAAAATTCTTCACCGTAAGAAAAATAAAACTGCACATGATCAACTACATGTGTACGACGATTTCAATGTCGCGCGCCACAAAATTAAGTTTACCAATGAAAATACCCTCGAAATTTATTATATTTTTCATATTTCTGTACAGTGTGGATAAATATATACATGGGCGACTACATGTGAAGGTGATGATATAAAAATATAAATTCTTGCTGATTTCTAAACGCTTCTGTGAACTCCTGAGCTCAGCTGAGGAAAGCGCCCACATATTCCTCCAACACACTTGCTGTGATTTCGAAACATATACCGATACCGAGCATACGAGCTGGTCCTTACAAAACTCCTTTATCGTCGAGTGCCATAGTATGTCCACCACCCGCGGCAACATCGACGATCCTCTTTCCCTTCAATGCTTCCACCAACTTCGGCACGCCAACATCTGCCTTGTCCCCGTGTCCGAGATTGCCATCACGACCGTATCTATATCAACGATTAACAAACTCATTCTCTAACTGAAATTATAAACTATTATTAATCATAAACTTATATAAACTATCATTCAGTTCCCAGCCTCGGTAACGTGAACGGTTTCATATTACAGAACGTCAATCATATCAATTATAACACAACAGGTACTAACACGCATACCCCCGACATTCTTACCCCCAAGTGTAGAGCTCTCCCGCATCAGTAACTGCCGCAATATACGACCCTCCACACGCCGCTCTCACAATCCTTCTCTCATCCAATGGACCCCGAACTCGCAGGGCTGTAGACGAACGTAAACCTGAACGCATGTCAGTTTCAAAAAGTTACTATTTCTTATCACAACACATATTGACATTATATAATTTGTTCGCAGTTATACAGTTCTTACAATGTTCGCTACATTAACCGCTACAAGACTATGTCCGACTCAGTGTGAATGTCGGTTCATCAGATTGGGATGGCTTCCACCACCACACATGTTCAAAGAAATAATCATAAAATAATTAATTTCGGTCCATCGAAATGAACTAATAGCGCGAGAAAGGTGTTCATGACTAAGACAAATGCAGAGCCACTGCGACACGAGCCCAATAGATCAGCACATGTGGGCGTGGAAGGGATAGTCCTAAACCAAACTTAACGAGATTTTCTCCATATCTATGCGGCTTACACGCAAATCGAAAGGCTTGAAAAATATAAACTTCATACTGGTCATCAAGCCGATCCAATCACGTCGAATTTTAAATTTATACGTACGTCAAAAACACATTTCACTTTGCGAAAAAAAGCATATACATGTGATGTGCTCTTCACGTGGAGTATTACGCCACTTCGCGTAAAACGAGTGAAGCTCCATTATAATTTCTCAAAACTTTTAACATCTATAATACCCCCTATTCCGATACCCCACATCCCTACATCCATCCCCTACGCCCAACTGCCCATATTGATTCGATCCGAACGTATACAGCGCTCCATCAGAGGTTACTACTGCTGTAAAGTCTTGACCACACGATACCGATACCGCCT
>NW_003201188.1:0-1594 GCF_000006405.1 Perkinsus marinus ATCC 50983 | reverse complement strand
CGTGGCCTTTTCCCAGCTCTCGAGCTCTTCATTTCCCATCCCTTCATGATCAGAATCGTCACTATAATCATCATCAACCGGCAGCGACAACGACGCTGAAAAGAATTTCATTTTTTCCCCAGAAAATCTCAATTTTTCCCCTCAGTACAACCATCAACAACCAGGAGGGACAAAAATCCTTAGAAGAATTTTATTTTTTTCCCAAAAATTTGAGATTTTACCGCAACGCAACCCATCCTCAACCGGCAAGGATGAAAAGATTTTTGCCCAGAAAAATCCAAACTTTTTCAATAACCGAAAATTCCGCAATTTTCCAAAACCCATCAAATCTCTAATAACCACGGAAATTCCGGAACATTTACGAAAATTCACGTAAATTTAGGGAAATTTAGGGAAATTTACGAAAATTTACCAAAATTTACCAAAATTTACCAAAATTTACCAAAATTTACCAAAATTTACCAAAATTTAGAGAAATTTACGAAAATTGACGAAAATTTACGAAAATTTAGAGCGACCAAGATTTACCTGGCACGCTAACCCCATTCGATTCGCTGCTATTCTCCGACGAGTCCGGCAATTTTATATCCTCCCATTTTATCCATCGATCGTGTCGGCGGTTCATACGTTGAAAATGTACATAATAATCATGATCTCCTACCTGAATAGAAAAAAAAATCGGAAAAAAATTTTCATTTTTTCCCTAAATTTTTATCACAAAAGTCTGAGGAAATGACGGACCATTCACAAGAATATTATCGTTAAATTTTGAATTACATAATTTCTGAGAGTATTTGTTCGCTTTCCTCAGCTACTGAGCTCAGGAATTCAAGTAGTAGAAGCGGACAAAAACCAACAAAAATTTCCCAAAATTTTCCAAAATTTTCCCCCAATTTTCATATTTTTCCACCTGTTGCAAAGGTCGATCTTCCGGTAGCGTTTCCCTTCTCCTGATGCTCACCACCGTACCATGTCGCCACTGGTCTAACTCGATCATTCGGCATATCAATACTGTACCAACCTGACCGCGCGCCACAAAATTATTCCGAAAAATGAGGGAAAAAATATAAAAAAAATGGATTTCCTCACCGGTTACACAAATTCTGGTAGAAAATGTACAAACACCAACTAAATTTCCTCAGGATTTTCATAGTGCTATCAACACACGTAGTTGCATATTTTCCGATTCTTATTTCCCATTTGCTGTAAAAATGTATAAAAACCGATGAAAATTTCACAAAATTTTCTCATAATTTCAATTTACTCACCAACACACGTAGTTGCCCCTGTGCTCATTCACATGTCGCAAAAATGTATAAAAATTTCCCAAAATTTTCTCATAAATTTCCCAACTCACAGGTAACGCATGTTCAAACTCCTTTGCAAGAGCCTCCGCTTGTCCCGCCACAGCTGCTGGAGTGAGTTGATGATGGCGTAATCGTTTCCTACCAAGACTTCCATCCCAAAGGTCCCCGGTTCGATCCCCCCACCTGTCGTTTTTACTCGCGGCTCCATTTGATTCGAAATCTGTCGTTGGTGGGCTTCCGCTCCCACAAGAACCTTCTGCCGAATTCGCTTGACGAGTGGCAGACAT
>NW_003207698.1:0-1011 GCF_000006405.1 Perkinsus marinus ATCC 50983 | reverse complement strand
GGCGCCCAGTTCTCCAGCAGGGCCAGACCAAGGCTAGAAAAGACCTGCAGGTAGGCAGTATCAATGCCGGCGTTATGTATGAACATGAGGGTGTCAATGAATAGAGGCATCCTTGGATAACCAGCAGCCACAGCAAAGGTACTGTAACTAAGCCTCTTGCCGGGCATCTTCATGGCACATCTGCTTATCAGATGCAGCGAGAAGTAAGACAACAGGCCGAAAATGAGTAGGAGGACGATACCCAATACCCACCCACAGACAGCTTGAGCGCTCGCATAACTGAGCATTCCCGCACCGATGATACTGTTCGTCAGGACAGCCCACGCGGTGAGGACATTCCCTTTAGGAATAACCGGAGCGGAGTGAAAGTCCGCTAGACGGTTTACTTTATCACTTGACATATTTGAGATCAAGTTCTAGATGAAATCTTCCAACGGCAACAGTTTGTGCGTACGTGCAAGCCGTACGCATGCGCCAACGGTCGAAGACTGCAAAACATTACTCGACTTGCACTGTTGTACCGCTGCACTCGAACTTTGGCCATTTGGTAACCATAGCAGTGAGCTGAAGCTCAGCGGTTGAATTGATGTGAAGCAGTTTGCGAAGTCCGACGAGAACAAAGTTAAAAACGTGGCTCTACTAGAACGCCTGCGTTGCCACGCAGCAAGAAACCCCTCTGATTGTGTCTATCCTCGTCGAGGGTTCCTCGATAACCATCCCTGGTGTGAACTGCTATTGCTATCGGGCCGTTCTTCAGAAGAGCGGCCCGATAGGCCCTCGGAGATAAGAACTTCTTCTCTCCGAGGGCCCTTCGGCTCAGCAACTCGAAGCCTTATCGGGTGCAGTGAGCTTCGCTGATTTAAAAACTCTCTTGCACGCATATACATCGTCAGGTTTTTCCTTCAGGCCAGAACCCGGTTAAGGTGTTAAAGTGTTTCAGATTCCGATTCTGAGTACTAGGTTACCGAGTTCCGAGTCTCATAAATCCCAGTCCGCGAGTTTATGGACTCA
>NW_003208561.1:0-1481 GCF_000006405.1 Perkinsus marinus ATCC 50983 | reverse complement strand
ACTGCGGCCCTGTGGAAGCGAGAGCTCATCTTTCGATTGTCGAATAACGAAGGTCAAGTACGACGCTGTATCAGAGAACACTCGTGTGGGCGTTGCAACGGCAAGGTCCGAACTGTCCAAGAATGAGTCAATGAAATTCTATTAGATTCCACCAGGCGTAGGCGTAGATTGCTTCATTGTAGCCATCACTACGAGAGTGGTGAAGGATCTGATACCGGCTAGCGAGTCACTTCTCCGAGAAGTGGTAGGAGGGAGGACATCTAATGTGTTCTGTCATCGTCTGTTGATCAGCTCGGCAATTGCTGCGATCACTTCGGCCGAGTTTCGGTTGATTTAGTGTTCAAAGTCATTGGCACTGCTTGCAAAAAAGTCCGGGACATGGTGAGGGGTAGCTGAGTCCGATACTTCGTATGCCCTTTCGAATGACCTCAGGATTTGCAATTGTGGAGGAGCCTCTTTGGGCGCTCTATGATGTGCGTAAGGCAAGCTACCTTTGAGCAGGGTATGGGACAATGGATGTGTAACAGAGAAATCGATGAAGTCTCCATAGCCGACATAATGCAAGTAATTTCTGAGAACCCTTACTCGCGCCACATCCATAAGCGTTCAGGCTTTGCTAGGGATGATGGACCCTTTCTACACTGGCATCATCGAGAGAGATGCTTTCCTAGAAGCCATGAGCCTATGCGGAGGCTCTGACCTCTTCTGTTCGCAGCACCTCCCGACCATGCGCTCTTGGATCGCGAAGAGACTGACAGCCATCAATAGTCCGGCGTCGAGTCAGAGCATGGGACAGGGTCAACCGATTCCTCAGTGCGTCATGTGCCTAGACTTGGTGATCTCCTCTTATCGTTGCAGCGACCCCGCTGGCAGTCCTTCCCCAGTGTCTGCACCCGAAGAGCCACCTGCTGTTTACAGTGTATCATCGTCTTATGTTGATGACGGGGTCTCGATGAGTCTGCCTAAGCCGGACGAGTCCAATGAGATAGTCTTCTCGCCGGTTACAAGGTGCCATAACTTGACCATACCAATGCTATGCCACATTTGAGCTGCAGATTAGACTCGAGCACCAGTAGCGATGCTAAGTATATCGTTCGAGCTCTTAGAAAGCCAGCTCATCGAGGACTGTGGACCGCGCTGATACGGCTCAGCCGGGGTTCTATTTCCACCGACGAGCCCGCCACTCGAGTGCAAGCTATGGTAGAAGCCACTTCTCCCGGCTCGTTTTCGATCTGCGAATCCTTGTGCAGACTCTATCGCTTCGTCTCGGCATTATGAAAAGGATGGCTTGGGGACTATCGCGCTTACGGATATGTCGGTTTGAGTTCGTTACCGAGTATTGATGGCGATGCTGAATCGATGATCCTGACAGTTGGTCCTCTAGGTTTGAAGACAACTCGTTCATCCATAGTGTGTCTTACACGCGATCACATCTAGAGGTTGTGAGTTAACATGCCACGCCCGAAACGCCGAGAGTTTGT
>NW_003210577.1:0-828 GCF_000006405.1 Perkinsus marinus ATCC 50983 | reverse complement strand
TCGCATTCGTCAATTTTCGGTGAACTCATGCTCAGCTATTTCAACTAGCCTGGCTCCCCTCCCGCCCCCCGGAGAACCCAAATATGGGGCTGAAATGTAGGAGAGTACTACTGTAAAATATCCTCTTTCTGTTGATGTATAGCACTGGATTAGGCGCAGAGCTGAAGATATACTTCCCTAGTAAAAGTTAGTATTTTGGAGCGCAATTTAAACACGTGTATACTGAGAATATGTGGAGGAAATTTCTTACCACTTCTCGAGAAAATTCCCTTACCCCACAAATTGCAAATTGCATCCGTCTTACTCGCAGGCTGGCCCGGAACTGCCAAGCTGGCCTCATCCACGGATTCGCATTCACATGAAATAAATTTAGGCGACATGAATGATCAATTCTCGTTTTGTCCTCTGCATCTCCGTGAGACCCGTTACGGCGCCGTAATTTTGCGGCGCGGGGCCTGAAGTGTAACCGTAAGAGTGAGCCGTAACGGTCCGTAACGTAATTCTGCCCATCTATAAAACTGTCATTGCACGAGCTACAGTGGGAGGACCACACGTGCCACTGGTCCAACGCTCAAACGCGAGCAATGACACACGTTACGTATTGAATGGTCCATCTCGGACCCATGAACGGTTTCTCTCTTTATTCGGGTTGTTGAGTTTTCTCTCTCCACTCTACCAGCTTCCTGTTTATCCATTCAATGGCCAATGCCGATGATTTAGATAATCATAATATGAGCACCCTTGAAAGGTGAGATAGCCGCATGACACTCATTACTTCTGGTATTGAGTTGGTCCGGGATTCGGACTCTGCCAGCGTCACTCTGGGTT
>NW_003215061.1:0-1883 GCF_000006405.1 Perkinsus marinus ATCC 50983 | reverse complement strand
GAGGATGAGACCATACCCTGGTACTGCCTAGATGCACATCACGTAAGGGTCGTAAACGTAAGAGGCGGGAAGAACACTTGAGGTAAGCGTAGAGAGCTGTTATTGACGCTTGAAGGATAGGTTCGATATCTGAATAGATACGATAGGGTGAGGATTTCTGAAGGATTAACGGCTGATGTCAAGCCCACTATCTACTCAATTTCGATGACTAAGTATAACTTACTGCATGTAGATCTTTCACATCAATTAGTTCCGGATTGTACTTCATCAGATGAAACGAGACTTTAGTTGAGAAACATAGATTGAACCCAATCGAATCAGAGATTCCAACTTTAAAATCACCATCGCGATAGCTCTACGAATGATTCGCCACAGAGCATGTAGCAAAAATTGTGACACCGCCCCCCCCCAACGCAACGAGGAAAACACGAAGCTAAAGCTAGTGGGAATTGTTTAGTGCTGGAACCGCGTCAGTACCATAATTCATGCTTCATGAACAATATCTATGAATCACGAACTATAATACAAATAACACAAATACGCCAGTGATACACCTATCATGAATTAGGTAAATTCTCACACGTGCTAGCACACGTTCAGCACGCCGATACATAGCTAAAATAAAACACGGCGTAGAGTCAAATTTCTCGAATGATGCATTGTCAACAAGTCATAGAAACACATGATATGCCTGATAAGTCATTGGTCAAAATTGAATAGTCCAGTTATCAAAGCTTGAGTATTAGCAACTTCGAAATAGATCGTAGTGGCGGGCGAGATTTGAATTCATCTTCCTTAAATCTCGGACGTGCCACTGTGGCTCAGCCACAATTAGTTTCCTAAACATTTCAACCTCTAAGAGGCAATGGCCCATTGCCAATGGGAGATCATTTGGCGCAAACAAACCGTGTCACTAAACTTTGTGTCCTAAATCACTAAATTAGACGCGCGCGCCCCTGTAATCGATTTATGCGCGCCTAAGGTTAAGAAAAAGAACATCCTTCACACCGTTTCCAGGTGGATGGATAGACAAACATATAACTCGACTAACCGCTATTATTATATGCCGTGCAGGCCTTTCCCGCATGAGGTATGATGTTGCTATTACTACCCGCTACCGCTAGATTCCCCTCCGTCAACGTACGTGATATCTTTTGACGAGAAGAGAGAGAGGCACGCCTACGTCGGAGAGGCTGCTCAAACCTTCCTCCACGCGAACGGTATCAACGCAAACTGGCTGAACAGTTGTTCGATTAAGTGGGTGAAAAATCTCGCGTGTCAAGACTTGAGACGGAGGTTATATCAACTGCTATTACTTGCCAGGTTCCACAAAGATCCAACAGGGTTAAAGACACGTCAGAGAAAAAGTCTTCGAGAGGTCTGGCATCGGTATTCAGTCTTCTGTTTACCTACCGTGCTTCTTCCGCCGGAGAAATGCATTGTCGTGGATGCCAAGAAACTTTGATCATCTAATAATCAGGGGCTTAGGACCGATTACTTCTCTGTCAACCCGCAAACCAACAACTCAACTCGTAATGCGTCGATGAATTCACTTTCCACTCAATAATTCGGGTCAAAAGTTTCGCTGACAAGTCCCCAAGTTGAGCAATCAAGTACAAGTACATAAACATTCCACCACTCCTGTGGTCGACCGAAGCTCGAAAAGCCCATCAGCATCATTAGTAAGTGATCTTCGATGAGTCATACTGTTCGAAGTATAGTGATCTGCATGGTGAATGATATAGTGTTGGGTTTTGCAGCTCAAAAAAAACTTGGAAGGTAAATCAAAACGTAGCTCACAAAACGAGAGTCGAGTTTGTCCAATGAGACATGGACTTGATACAGATCCGCCTGGCCCGCTGAACCCTCTTCGTTAGCTTGCT
>NW_003209280.1:0-1059 GCF_000006405.1 Perkinsus marinus ATCC 50983 | reverse complement strand
ACACGTGGATACTACAGTGCAGCTACTGTTGGTCATGATAGGACCTGATACTACTGTTGTTGAGTGCCAGGGTCATGGCCCCAGGGCCATGGCCCTACTGGGGCCATGGGCCTGGCCCTACTGGGGCCATGGGCCTGGCCATACTGGAGCCATGGGCCTGGCCCCATGAGAGTTTAAAAAAGTTAAATTAATCTAGGGTAGATTCGAACCGAGAACCGCACGGATGAAAATCTTATTCACCAACTAACCTAACTGACAGTCTCACTGGAGAGTAAAAGTATGCGCTTTCTCATCAACGACGTGCATGAGGTGATTGGTGACCTGGTTACGCTAGATTTATTGAATTTGATAATGATTGGTAATGTCATTCTTTACGGAGCGCGTCACCCCCAAATTTCGTTGAACTTCGCACACGCGCTCACAGGCAGATTCATTGGTAAATTATAAGCAAGTCCCTTAAGTGGCTTAGTGCGATTGCGATGACGAGATCATCCGAGCCGAGTGACGGCCCTCAAGAAGGGACGTAGAGAAAATACGCAAGTCCCGGTGTATATACCATTCGCTGCGCAAATGAGCCTTGAAGTCCCACGGCCCCTCCCACGCCCTACGTCCTCACCTCTGACCCTTCCCGGCTCCTCCCTGGCCCTCCCCGTGCCCCTGCCCCCCGCGGACAATGTTGGGGAGGGGAATGTACCGTGGCATAGCTTATGTAAAGCTGCCTCGTCTGCTAATGTAGGCTAACGTAAGTCGTTAGCAACATTGACCAGGGGGTCAGGGGGCCATGGGCTTACTCGAGGGTCAAGCCAGTCAGGGCCAATGGGATTATTGAGTTTAAAAATTAGCGTATCCGCGAATCGTACCTGGATGCATCGATTGTCGGCATAGTCACATAACCTGCTGAGCTATACGGTAGAAGATGTTGCTGTCGAGCATCACACGTGGATACTACAGTGCAGCTACTGTTGGTCATGATAGGACCTGATACTACTGTTGTTGAGTGCCAGGGTCATGGCCCCAGGGCCATGGCCCTACTGGGGCCATGGGCCTGGCCTACTGGGG
>NW_003208636.1:0-1472 GCF_000006405.1 Perkinsus marinus ATCC 50983 | reverse complement strand
TTTCAACTACGGTATGAACAATTTTTTTTCTTTAGTGTACAGGGCCCTCGACTAGTCGTAGTAGTACTACGGTAGTACGTCACGGTGGCGTACGAGTTAAGCCAAGTCACTAGTGTAAACCACTCAAGACTTGGCAGTGAATCATTCACAAGGCACAAAATGTACGACTAGTCGAGAGCGTCAGGGAGCTGTTTCACAGCAACAGGCAGTTGCCAACAGCTAACCCTGACAAACACCCCAACCGCTGTACTACTAATTGACGTTGGAGAAGGAGTTGATTGTAGTTTTCTACATGAAGTTTTGCGCTCAGTTGTGTTGCGCTCGGTCGTGATTGCGCTCAGTTGTGGGGTTACGGTCAGAGCACATAATTTCGTGGCGAGCGCGGTTCTAAATTTCGAACTTCTGAGGGATTCGCTTAATCACGGCAACGTCTCGTTTCGGGGTGGTGGATCTACGTTCCATTGCGGTGGGGATATCCTTCCAGAGTATGTACTAAACACTCAATAGTATATGATATTCTATGCATGGCTCTGTCATAGAGTTTTACGCTGAGCCCATGAAGACGTGTTAGGGGCGATGTGACCTACTAACTAGTATAGTGTATTGTCCATATCAGCTATGACCAAAGTTAGACCTCCTAAGGCTCAGAATCCGTCTCGGCTGTGTGTCAGTGGGAGACCCTGGAAGCAGCTTCCCGGACGAAAGTAGTATTGGGACTTTCGGGCAGCGCTGTCTTATCTGTATAACGCCGTGAAGGCTAGTCATTTGAAAATTTCAATGGATATTCAATGGCACAGTTATATCGATCCCTGGGACTCGACAATGGAGTTCTATTTCGACATTGGAGAGTCGAGTAGAAACACCTCGTCAGTCACCGTATCAGCTTCGTATAGCATCTCTCCAGGTCTATCAAAATAAAAGCGAGCAAAAGAGACTATCGTACTCCTGCTAAACCCGGCGTGAGCAAGTTTGATGCCCGGAAAATTCGCGAGCGCGATCTATCCCTGGTTAAAGGTCGTGAAGTAGAATTGAAAGTCATCGCGAAGGAGAAGAGAGCTATTGCCAATAAGAAACGAGTGGAGAAGGCGGAAAGGAAGAAGGAGAACGAGATCAGGAGCGGTCAATACCAGGTATGTTCTGGAATACATGAGTAATGAGAATTCCCTTATTGGTTATATTCTAGGTGATAAAGAACACAAGCAAGCTCTGAAGATATGACAAGAAGGCCATGTCTAAGGTGATGAAGATGAGTCCAGAGATGATTGAGGAGATTAGTCGTAAGGGCCGTCGCTCCACCCGGACAAGTGTAACTCCTTCGTTCAAGTAGTCTTCTGCACTACAATCGCAGTGATATCACTGCCTCCATACGTTTCCTCACTGCTACGATTTCTTCTTGTTTGGCGTAGTATTAGTGATTGAGGCGATTCTGAGTATTTGTAAGAGGTGTTCCCCCCAATTATATGGTCGCTCCC
>NW_003206337.1:0-1477 GCF_000006405.1 Perkinsus marinus ATCC 50983 | reverse complement strand
TAGTAGTAAAAGAGTGGATATAGAATGCCCCCCTCCCGAGCTGTTAACTAGATCATGCTGATCCATGCTTATCAACAGCAGTTGTGTTACAAGCGACCATATTCATAAAGGATAGAGCAGTATCAGAGACCCAAGCAAAACCATTAGTCCATGGTAGCCATCCTTGAGGCCATCCAATATGACCACCACTAGGGGTTACAAACGTAAAGAGATATCTAGAGGTATCCACAGGTAGTAAGGCTGAGGAGTCAACATGTATAATAGGATCATCATAGGCATGTACACATAGTGTTGGTATAGCAATATCCTTACCCTTATTGTTAGATAATGGACTAAGAGCACTCATATTATGATAATACTGTATGCAATCTTTAAACCCATGAGAAGGTGCTATAATCTCCTTATCAATGTCATTAACAGTTTTGATGTTATCATACCAATTAGGGTCTAGTGGCTTGAATCCACTACGTTCAATACTGTGATCCAATAATGTTCTCTTGAGCTCGTAGGCTATGAGGGGCTGCCATAACTCGACAGATGCAGGGAAGTCATATTTCTCATATACTCTTATCTCACCTGATATTGATACACATGAATTGAGTTTACCCTTCAACTTAGAACCCAGCCTGGCTACACTATTGGTAGCCATTATACCTCCTAGACTATAGCCTATCATACTCACTGGTAGTAGACTACTACTACTACCAGTAACAACATCATGACATATATTGATAACTTGTTCAACATCACTAACCCTAGATCCACAAGGCTCTTCCTCAGGTCCACCTACCACTGTCGTACCACACGCCCCTCTACTTATCAAACAACATACAGCATACCCTTGGGAGGTGGCCTTCTCTATGAGATCACATACATAACTCTCTGTAGAGCTACCATTAATACCAGCTAAAACAATGACTATACCCTTTACATTGCCTGTAGGAGGAGGAAGACACCAATCTAATGCCACAGATTGTCCATCGATAGTGTACATCCATCTCCTCTTGAGATTAGGCTTCTTATAACGATAAGTAAGATAAGGTATAGCAGTAGCCAGATGACCATTGATAGCAGCATATGGTGTTGGCTTGAAGGCTCTTGCTCTAGACTCTAGCAGCTCTTCTATTAGTTTACCAAACTGGGTGCCTTCAGTGTGGCCCTCTATACCTGGTGTAGCTTTACCATTAGGACGATATCTATCACCAGTAACCACCAAATAAGTAGCTAAAACTAGACATACTATAAGGGCTGGGAGAGTAAAGGGCCTCATTAGTATTGGTGCTAACCCCAATAGAGGAATGATTAACCATCGACACGCCTCTATACACAGTCTCAAGAAGATATATAACCCACCAAGGCCGTGGTCGTCGCCTTCGTGGATCTTGTTTGATAGTAGGACTACCTTGGGAAGTTGAATGAGTGTAGCAGATACAGCATCCCAGACTTGGTTACTGACATGTTGGGTCTCGATCGACTA
>NW_003207311.1:0-1008 GCF_000006405.1 Perkinsus marinus ATCC 50983 | reverse complement strand
TCGTCGCAATACTGACCTCCGAAGCAACATTGAGCAGCTCGCTGATGACCAGTGACGTGAAAGCAACGGCAACAAGCGAGCTTGTTATGAGCTCGTTACCAAAGAGGATAACAGTTAGCACCATGATAGCAGAACCCTGATAAACGGACTTCCATACCCAACCAAGAAAAGCTTTGAGAGACATCTGCCGGCCACGACGGCTGATAGCATAGAGCTCCGGGTACTGGTACACGACCGTGTCTTCGAGGTCAGTATAGAGGCACAGTGAGAACACGGGAGCAGTGGTGTAGTATCTAACACGATATAATCACCGAGATTGGTGACGCCAATGCTATCCCTCCCCTACGTGCTGTATCCAATCATCAGCCAACCTTGGAACAACGGCAATGCTATGAAGTAGAACATAGCAGAGAATATAACTTGCATAACAGCAATCACCAAACCACGATGGATGACGAATAGGGACATTCGGGCGGACTGTAGATAGCAGTTACGTCCATGCCACAGTAGGAGCCGATGCAGGGATCTGAGACAACAACCGAGCATATGACGATACAGAGAGCTGGCTGTACCCGACTAACTCACCGGAATTCAAGGATACTGAAATCGGCTGCAAGACTGGCCTGCATGCCTTCCTTCCCAACGATACCCACCCCGACATCCGCTGCTTGTATCATACCTTGTTATGGAATAATCACCAGAGATAGAGCCAGGCAATCAACCCTACCAACATCGTTGCCTCCATCGCCGATAGCGAGAGTTCGTTGGCCGTTATCATACCTGATAATGACCGAGCCAGATGGCTGGGATAGAGCGGGATTAGAGGAGCATACTTCTTGATAGCACGGACCACCTCTGACTTCTGTGATGGGCTACAACGGCAACATACCACAGCAGGAGCATCCTTTATCAACTCGACAAATTCAGATGTATAAAGTCCTGTTGATAGCACCATTGCCAGCACCTACGACAACGATAGCGCCATGTCACTCTTAATAGTACTGCCAC
>NW_003201658.1:0-1115 GCF_000006405.1 Perkinsus marinus ATCC 50983 | reverse complement strand
GACCAGGTCGTGCTGCGTGGACAACTGCCTTCAACTGGCCGACAGCAGGCCTTCCACATCAACACGTTGGAGTTGTTAGCTGTCTATGCAGCGATCTCACGGTTACGACCCGTTGAGCTGGACGCATGTATTACGTTTGCCTCGGTACATCTTTATCGTGATAGTGTTACGGCTGTCAGTCTCGTTCGGAATCATCGAGTTCCTCCGGGACCACAAGAACCATTCTGTAAACAGTATCTACTTCTTCTCGACACCTTGCTAGGTGCTCGTCAGCTACATTGTTCCCACATTGGGGGTCAAACGAATCCAGCAGATGTTGGTACTCGGTCTGAGCTGTACGATGCCATTCAAAACCTTCGAGAAAAGTATATACTTGCCAAGCCTGCTGTGAACTCACCCGAGAAGCACATTGCTTTTCCTGTACGAAAGCGTACGGATTGCACTCTTGATGATGATACCATTGGTCATAGAGTGAAAATCCGTCGTCAGAAGGATAGGCTTGATGCTTCTCCCGAACCACAACCCCAAGTTGAATCATCCACGTCTTCGACGCCGCTCTCATGTTTAGGGTCTTCGCTAACTTATCGTTATCAACCACCAGCTCAAGTACTGTCTGACTATCTCCGTCAAGCTCGACGTGAAGATAACAAGTTCGTCATTTCTGATCCAAACATACAACGACAATTATTTATCAGATATCATGATCATAAACATGAAGGTCAACAAGCTATTTTGGCGAGGTTGCGTCGGCACTCCAAATGGTCAAACATGGATACTACTATAGCGCAAATTGGGCGGCAGTGTCTTCCCTGTGCTAAAACTTCAACTCAACCAGGTGATACACAGTGGAAACAGCGTCATCCCAGCCTACTCTGCCTTCGTATCCTTTCAAACATCTGTGTGTGTGTGTGAGTTTAAAGTCCAACGCCGACAACACGGCTTAGTTAGACTCGCGTCGATGCACATTGGCTCACGAGGGATCAGTTTTGGCCTTTTAAATTGTCTACTTTCATCCTGCCAATGGGTTTGGTCCACAGGGCGAGATAACCTCTGCCAATGTACTTCCTTTCCTCTCGGCAGGATCCGCTTACACGACTGCGGGGGCTGTGTACGAC
>NW_003215084.1:0-1234 GCF_000006405.1 Perkinsus marinus ATCC 50983 | reverse complement strand
GGGGCGCTCACTAGGATCGGGAACTTCCGTCGAGTCTGCTCTGAGGAGCTCTGCAGTATAGCCACTACCACCCTAGTTTTACCAGTGCCCGGAGGACCCTGTAGGAGTACAGCCCGTTTAGAAGCGTCACAGGCGTAAGCCAATGCCTTGCTCTGACCCTCGTTAAGTGCATATGAAGTCGACGGCGTAAGGAGGTACTCACTACTGCCCTCCTGAGCTTCAGCAGCTGCGGCCTTCGCGGGGTTCAATACGATAGGGAGGAGCTTCCGAGCCGAGTCGATACTCCACAAGGCCTCCCATTCCCTGCTCACAGCCAGAATACTGTGGACAACAACAGCAACACTCTCCCGTCCCTGGATGCTCTCTTGAGGTGAAAGGCCGAGAGGGCAGGCCGGCCCCACTGGCATGCACCGTAGCACCACTTTACCCTTATCAGCCTTCGACCCCGAATAGTTCAGAGCGTCCTTAGTCCCCTCACAGACGCCCATGATAATGCCGTTCTGACTAGCCGCCTCCATGCTCATACACTCATTCACAGGTACACCCCTACAGAGCTCGGACAGGAAAGGGCTGTCGGCGCTGCACAGTAGAAGTACATCTCCTTGAGTAACCGTCTCCGTATCGAAATCAGCCGGTTTGATGACAAGCTCATACCATTCGTTGCCCCTCCTAGCAGACCTCAGTACTGTGACGTGTATCATAGTGCTCGACCCAGGGGTAGTGAGAGATTGACGCAGACCCTCCTGACACTCCAGCCACATCGGCCGCTTGAATGCCTCCCTATACGCCTTAGGGGAGGTGAAGACCTTATCGCCATTCGTAGCGCCGACACCATCAATCTTATCCTCCTGTCCCTGCACCTGGCCAAAGGGCTGCTGACTCAACACCAGCTTGTACAGAGCATCCAAAGGGGCCTCCACTGCCTTACTGGTGTCAGGGGCGCCCTGGCCCTCCTCTCGTCGCACCGCAGCGCTACCCATACCACCCTTAGATGCCAACATGCTCGACTTGAACATCATACTACCGCCGCCACCCCTTCGTACCTCCCCTTTATAACCTGCCATAGGGTTGTCCCCTTCCTCCAGTTCCAAATCAGAGCTGCTAGGGGAGCCCGTGTCTGTGGTCTCCTCCCCCCGAGAAGGCTGATCCTGCCGTGCCTCGTCCTGCAGCGATCCACCAGCAGCAGCGACTTCGAGACACTCACAAGTCGAGTCCAGCAGCCTAGACACGTGCT
>NW_003213517.1:0-1775 GCF_000006405.1 Perkinsus marinus ATCC 50983 | reverse complement strand
ATGTACGCTACTCGAGATAGGCAGAGAGCCAAGGGCCCTGTATGAGGAAGCCCACGTGAGAAAGTTGCTGAAGGTCTATCGCGTGAGTTGGTTTTAGGCCGCCAATCCGAAGAATTCGTATGCGGTCAATGGGCTTGCTCTTTTCGCACGGTCGCAGTCTGAGGAAGAACGACTCCTGCGTTTAGCTGTTGAGCTGGACCCCATGAATAGCTATGCTCTGGCGAACCTCGGTGGGATCATCATGTGTGAGGCATGGGATGATCTATCGCGGATGCGCAACCAGGAGGCGGAGGATCTTTTGCAGAGGTACGTGGAAGTCGCTCGATTGATTTTGATGTGGTGTGCTGCAGAGCTGTCGACTTGAACCCGAAGCTGTTTTACGCCCCACGTATGCTACAGACGGTGCGAGCTATCCAACAGCTGAATAGTATGGACACGTTTATGCGCACGGTGCTGCCTGAAGTTGCTGAGTTGAACATCCCTCAGTTTCCTTGACTAGACATATACAGAATGGTTGTGTTGCCTTCAAAGTGGACATTTGAAAATTGATACAGCCAATTGGGAAGCCAATTCTAGGCAGGCCCTCTCGTCGCTCCACCTGGGAACCTTGAGCTCCCGCCCATCGTTCCGCCTTGTCCACTGAGGCTAAGCATCTCAATTGACCGACCGAGCAACTCCACCAGCCTAGGATTCGAACCGCGCTATTGAGGCGAGCTCGTTAGTCTCAGCTCGTCAATTTATAGATATGCTAACTTAGCATTGCTAAGTGCGCTATATCCGTGGGGTTTGACGAGTTATACAGATTTATCGTGGCCAGAGGGTCATCGAATCACTGTAACAGTCCCGCTACTGACAACCCAAGGCCCACTGTGGCAAAATCTTCATGAAACGGTTTTGCATGATTACGATTCGCCTATGGTTTGATTAGCAACAGTGAAAACAGTGAAAGACGGAAACGATGAAAATGTCTCTGAAACCGACAGAAAAGTTTACCCACAACACCATCAATAGTCTCATCTTCGGCCACCACGGAAGCCTCCCCGGAAACTCCCACCACCGGAGCCCCTGACTGATGCAATACGTATGGACGCCATGTCATACAGCGATTGTGGGGGTGTCTGGGATGGAACGAGGATGGGCCCAGATGGTAAAGATCCGCATGGTCACCTGTTTGACGTCTTCCATGCATTTGACGATGTCCTTAGCCATCCTCACTCTATCAGGGGTGTGAGTGTCGTTAGTTATGAATGTGAGTGAATTGCCTACAGCGCCGGCCCTTCCTGTACGGCCGATCCGATGGACATAGTCTTCGATGGTCCTTAACCAACTCAGAGATGATATGACCAACTGTATGGAGACTCACTTAGGCATGTCGTAGTTGACCACCCACTCAACGTTCTTAATATCAAGTCCACGCTGAGCAACATCGGTCGCCACCAATACATTACAGCGACCTAAAAGAGATGACACTCGTGAACAACAACCTTGGGAAAGGCGACTCACCAGTCTTGAAGTCGTTCAGTATCCTATCCCTCTCACGTTGTTCCTTATCGCCATGAATAGACGCTGCGTTGAAGTTGTTGTACCTACAAAGAGCTCACGAGGGCCAAGCCTATCCCGGTTCACCTCATCTCCCTCGTCAAAGCATCTGCGCCCTTTTTAGTCTCAGTGAATACTATAATGCGACTCCCTTTAGGATACCTACAGTAGCAATAGGACGAGTCCCATCACAAAGAGTCGCCGACGTTTCCTTGATCCAGTCGAAAACATCTGTC
>NW_003202737.1:0-1112 GCF_000006405.1 Perkinsus marinus ATCC 50983 | reverse complement strand
TACTATCCGGACTGTAGTTGTGACATCGATCCATGTTTTCGAGCATGCGTGAGCTATCAGCAAGGAAATTCCAGGCTTTCGTCCGCGACCTTGCGTAACATGAGGAAAGAGCTCGTGTCGCGAACTGATCCGTCAGGAAAGGAACATTCCTACCAGGCAAGCCTCTGGAAGTATGGGTCGACGACATTTTCCAGACACCCAGCACTAGTGCTGGACGTCAATTCGCTTCGATAAGCACAAAGGTGGCTGACTATTTGGCGGTTTCCCTCGATACACGGACGGAAAGGAAAACTGGGGAGTTTTCACCGACTCTCAGGCTGTACTCAGAATCCTGTCGTCGAGATCTGCGGTGGCTCGTCGGGACAAGGCTAGGCAGATCACTCTGCTCTCAGCTGAAGTCCCGGACAAGGTCACCTTCCATTGGGTACCTGGCCATAATGGCATGCCTGCCAATGAACGATGAATTGCCGATGAATTAGCTGCCAAGGGTGCTTCCACGACGGAAGCACCAAGTCTCTGCGGAGACGGAAATCAGTGTGAAGACCCCTAGGCGTTATCAGGCCGAAGCCGGGCGTCTGGCACTGTGTAAGGGTAGTCAAATAAATGGGCTGACCTGGGCACGTGTCAACGACTTCTTCTAGTGCGCCTCTCACGCGAGATTATGGAGCCGCGAAGAAGTTACCCCAGCCGGCAGTGCCGTAGGGTTCGGATGAGCTCCAACCCCTGCTCATCTGCATAGGTGTTGGGTGATCGCCTCTTCAGAATCCGATTGCGGAGCTCTGATAGGGGATATTAGACATCTCCCCTGTCCACTCCTGTCCACTCCTAGAGCAGGCTAGGAAATGGGTCAGATCAGGGGGGTTAGATGCTAGGAATGGGTCAGATGGGTTGACAGGAAATGGGTCAAGGGTGGTGTATCACTTCTATTAAGCGGTTGTCGATTTAAAGCGCCGCAAGGCCTTCAATCGGCTGTTTTCGGCCCTCATGCAGCATCTATACCTTTCAGAAATCTTTTTGGCGGATTAGGCTATCAATTCAGCGATAAAGAAGTCACCTTCGCGGACAGGGACATCAATTTAGCGATGAAGGTTGAATAGGGAAGTCAATTTCGC
>NW_003214044.1:0-1077 GCF_000006405.1 Perkinsus marinus ATCC 50983 | reverse complement strand
ATCACAAAATCACCAATCGCAGTATCTTACACGAGGAGACTGCATTTGCGTTAAACCGTCTCTTGTGACACTGTCTGTTGTGAGTGGGCGCGCGCTCTTGCACGAGTAAGCGAGCAATTTCCACTCGGCCCGGGCGATCCGGATTTCCACAGGAGACGTGAGTTTCTCAAAACGAGACAGGAACGAGCTAAGAGAGCAAGGCGAGAGACGGCTAAAAAACGATGTTTTTAAGTTATTTCAGAGGCCTCAATGCGTACAGAAGAGTCTTTTGAGTAGATTTCCTCTTTCTGTGAGTGTTGGAGAGTATTTGGGAAGTTTGAACGAAATCTGACGGTAGACAGCGAAAATCGCGTAAGCAATGGGCAAACCGAAGCACGATAGGTTCCGGCCAGGGATGCCCGGAAGTTGATTTTAGCGCTCGCCCAAAGGTGGTACCCTCCCCACACTCGGCTCGCGGAAGACTCTTGTCTCCCGAAAAGGGTGGTTCCACCAAGAGACTGGGGGGTTACCTTTGCAAGCGTTTTCGTCTCTTATTGGTGTCAAACGGACGCTCCGAACAATGACTATCAGCTGCGCAGTAGGTAGATAGTGCAAAACATGTACTTATGTACGTGAGAGGAAATGCTAAAGCCAAGCATCTCCCCAGTACCATGAAGCAGAAGCATGAACTGCATCAGTCCAAGACGTTGACGCATCGTAGATGCGGTACACCCGCTAGCGCCACTGAAAAGAGTGGATAAGGCAGTAGGTTTTCGGAGAAGCGGTTCATCTAGTCTCCTCGCGGACCCTCTTGAACCGCACAATGTTATGGTGAGGATACTTTGCCAGACACTCCCACGAGATCACTCTGAGAAATGATATGTCAGTATAACGCATGTCTCCTTCGAAAAGGCTTTGAGGCATTATTTGTGAATAAACACGTCGTATTCTGAAAGCACACCTATTACAAGAGCTACTTAGGGTTTGCAGACTGCCAAGTACAGCGCGCTTATCGGGAAAGAGGCACTGTGGAAGGTATAAAGAGAAGAATGACAAGATGACCAATCGTAATATCCTACACGAGGAGACTGCATTGGC
>NW_003215281.1:0-1016 GCF_000006405.1 Perkinsus marinus ATCC 50983 | reverse complement strand
TTAAATTCAGCGGGTAATCTCACACACATCAGGCGTCTAATGATGACATATTGCCATGGTGCAAACCGACAAGCGTGTTATGATATATAATAATCTCGCGACCAGACTGAACGCGTGATTCAAACACTTCTCTGCATTTATCAATAGATTTGACGTAATGCGTTGAAGAGAAGAATCGCGTGATCAAGGAACACGTGATATCACCACAACACAGTCGAGTTTGCGAGTACCTCTAGAGATACTCACAGGCGCAAGCCTCCTTTCGGAGGGGCTACAATACGAGATTATAGCCTTGCAAATTAATACGCCTGCCTTCACAAGCGCACATAACGAACCACCTCCGAAGAGTTAGTTCAAGCGGGATACAAAGCATTGAGTTGCGTTAACAACAAAATGTTTGTATCGGGAAGAAGAGCGACACTGATATGTATGTACAAAGAGGAAAGATCCCCTTTGTGCAGTATGCGTTGAGATTTCTACTGGTTCACGGAATTCTGCAAATCGCAGTGCTTATCGCACTTCGCTGCGTCCTTCATCGATTCTCGAGCCGAGGCATCCATCGTTGAGAGTTTGGAATTTCGTTTTGAAATACCAAAATCCAAAATTGGATTTGGATACTATGACTAGTACAATGGTTCATAGGAATTAATCACCTTAACAAGTTAAGGTGGGGGGATCCAAACAAAGCGGGGATCCCATCTCGCAACTCTCTAACAAAAGAGCAAGAGAGAGCGAGACCGCTGGTTTCTCAGATAATGAATCGGTGTGAATGATCCTTCCGCAGGTTCACCTACGGAAACCTTGTTACGACTTCTCCTTCCTCTAAGTGATAAGGTTTGCAGAACTTCCCGCGAAGAGAACAGAAACTGAACTAATCGCAGTCCGGACAGCTCACCGGATCACTCAATCGGTAGGAGCGACGGGCGGTGTGTACAAAGGGCAGGGACGTAATCAACGCAAGCTGATGACTTGCATTTACTAGGAATTCCTCGTTGAAGACGAATAATGCAATCGTC
>NW_003215793.1:171907-179340 GCF_000006405.1 Perkinsus marinus ATCC 50983 | reverse complement strand
TGTTCGTGGATTCCTAAGACCAGCCTGACTCGACACCTTGTGATTTCCTATTGATATCGATGAGCTTTAGTATGCTAGTGTCCTCACGATTCGGGCTTATCATGCCTATCACCAGAAGCGGTAGCAACATCAGAGTCATGTGTCTGTGTTGGAACGCATGGAAGTGTTATTCCACACCGCCTTTGGCAGGTGATTCGAGGCCATTTCTGTTTGTTTGCATTCGTGACGAGAGCGACCCTCAGCGACCTGATGGGCGAATTCATATATATGATACGACTGATCCTATGCGCGATGTTAGATTTGTAAGCACAGTGCGTGTCAATTTGATGAGTACATGTGTGTGTTATATTCCGAGAGCAATAAAAATCGATCTAAAAGGCATAATGTAAACTTTGCTATAAATATGTGATAAAAGTGACCTTTCGAGACTACGATAGCGACGAGTTGTTTACCATCATTAATCCCGGAATAGAAGACGTACATTCCTCACATTTTCTCATCGAATAAGGCATGTACTGTACTTTCCCATCGTATTCTCTGCCGAATAGTGCTGAGCAGTCTTCTGAAATCTGTTCTTTTTGTCAGGTATACACCGTCACTGGTGATTTGAAGTGTAGAAAGAACGACTTCCATGATGTGCATATCATTGATAACAAAGTCACTGACGCACAATGCCCTGGTGAGTACAGTGTTGGAGTAGGAATATATGTTCACTTTCCCCAGCTGAGCTCAGGACTCAACACAGTGTTGAAATATACGTTCGCTTTTTTCTGTTGAGCTTAGGGGCTTCCTCACAGTAGTTTGTCTGAGGATTCGGGTAGAAGTTTTCAGAAACTCGAAAGATTTTCCTGAAATTTCCTCAGGCTTTTTATGTGTAGTCAATTATTCACTTATCTCCCCCCACCTTAGTGGTTTCATTCAATTGCAGCAATACTTGTATTTTTTTCAGGAAAAGATGATTCGCAAATGTATATTACTACCGTTCTTAACCCGCTCGACAAGAACAGGATTCGCTACTATGACACCACTGATATACGAAGTAGGTTATCATCGAGAATTTAGACTTGTTAATTTGCTCATGAAGAAATGAAACCAATTTTCGTAGTGAAACTGAGCGAACCCTCAGTGTTTCCCTCTAGGTTGGAGGATGGTTCACGAGATCCACGCTGACTGGGAGTATGCAACAGATGGACTTGGCAACGTTCGGTAAGGGGAAACGAGCACCTTTGGCTAGACATGTCCATGATATCGATCGAACCCTTTTTCTGTGAAGTTTTGGTGGTCAACTGTTACGGAAAAATGCGAAGTTGATAAGCTTGATACTATGAGTGGTCGAAAAATCTGGGAAAGCATTGGAATAATGAGATCGTCAGAGATACGACACGAAGTGGATGAGGTGTCTTATACAGTGTGTGCAATTGTGTTATGCAAATGTGGAGAATGTGCCTCTTTCGTTCGGGATTAATGATAGTGCACAATTTGTCGCTATCATAGTCTCGAAAGGTTACTTTTATCACATCACATGTTCATAGCAATGTTTATTCGAATCGAAAGAAAACAGAAATTCGAACAGAAATCAGAAACCATATCGGATATGGTTTCTGATTTTGGAGCAAGAATTTCTGTATTCTCACCTTTCTATTGAATCTGTCCGCTTATCGTTATTGTACTGCAATTGCATCTGTTCCTTCTTGTCAGCTATACCGTGGACGGCTCCTGGCATGTCGTGACATGGCACTGTGACTCTCGGTGAGTGCATCTCACTTCTCTTGAGCTTATTAACACCTGTGACAGCTGGTGTGGTGACAACTACGGCGAGAAGCTCTACTGGTTGCCTCCACATTGCTCCTCCTCGTTCGGTCCGAGCAGTCCGTTTGTCACTAACATACCAATTTCTCGGGGGAGTTTTGCTAAGGTGAAGCCTCTATTACAGGGATTAGAAGTTTTATTGAATCACTTTTGCGACGATGATTTGGGTCTGGAAGGATATTCCTCCGCGTTCCTCAGCTGAGCTCAGAAGTTTTCTCATTCAGTATGCAAGTTCATATCCGAATTTGGTAGAAGTGTACGAAAACCAACGAGAAGTTTTCTCACAATTTTTGTATTGTCACCAACACATGTAGTTGATGGTGTACATATTTTCCCGCATTGCATAAGATATAGTATGAACAATTTCAGCGAGTGGAGTTCACTCCCTCTTTCCACAGTATCATCTCCTTCCTTCAGGACATCGCATGCTCAGTGTCAGGCATCTGCGCCGTGTCGATGACTTTCGATGGAGTTGCATTAGGTGAGCCCCTTGGACGGACCTTCTTGGGTTATTGACTATATTTTGATACTCTTTGCACCGTCTAGGTATTTACATTAGTCCACACACGATTGCTCCAAAGTGTGTCGTCACTCGTGTAGAGCGTACTCATCTTTCTCCTGTCGCTGCCTTTTTTATCCTTTTTATTTCCCCCTTCCGTCCGTCCCTATACGGATCGTGTTTGGTTGTTATTGCATCATTCGAGCACCAGTGTTATAATATCACATATAATTATAAATGTTATAGATGATCTAAATGTCATGTGAACTGTATTGAACTTTCAACCGTTGCTTGATATTCCATGTGAAAACGCGATATGAAATGAATTGAAAACAGTCCACAAAATAGAGCGGATAAATCAGCCCACATCGCGAGATATGCGTAGTACTTTCCATGTTTCACGCACACGGTGATACGTTACACGAGCTTTTTGTGTTATTCACCCCTTTTAGTTTTTTTGCGAAGTCAAATGTAAAGTATGTTTCCACTGGTGTTGTCCATATCACGGGTGAAACTCTGTCAGTTCAATATAGTATCGTTATCACTCGATATTATCTCGTCAGCCCTACTTCGGGTGAATGCCTCTGTCTCAGTCGACTCTAATAACAATAGCAATCAGTTCGGCTTGCTGGCAACACTAAAACAGGAGTCATCTTACTTGGATGAGCTCCGGAGGTGGGTCCAACTATCGCAGTATTGGAAAATATGTTGCCTTCTCCATAAAAAGTTCATACACGAACCGAAGTGGAATCCTATGAAAAGCAGCAATAATTTCCCAAAAATTTCCTCATAATTTTTATACTAACACTTCCACACGAAGTTTACAGTGTGCATATTTTCTCATGCTAAACCATGGCCTCTCGACGAACCTTTCGTCGATCGTATTCGTTCTACATCAGTGAGTGCGCCTATGAATACCACCTCATGCTCACAGCTTCTACACGTTCCAAGCGAATCCTTGGCTGAGGCTTTTCGCGGGAGCTCAGAGAATAATCGCTAGCAAGAAGTATATCAACACTTGGTAAGAGTTGTTGTATCATCTCGAGTGGCAATGTATGCCAGTTTGATATGCAAATGTGTGTAGTAAAGCTCGAGACTATATCGCATAAACAATGTAAGCATTGGTATGAACATGTGATGTGATAAAAGTAACCTTTCGAAACTATGATAGCGACAAGTTGTTCACTATCATTAATCCTGGAATAGAAAACTCCCATTCTTCACATTGCCACGCACTGTATAATTCTGGTTACTTTCCTGCAGGTTTTATGAGTTCTCTACTCTCGATGGGAAGACCCTGTTCACCTCGCCGGACAGAGACACCGTTGTGGTCAGATCTTTGCGAAAGGACCGGATGTGAGCGTCTCTGATTATTCGCACTGATAGTTCGTGCTAGATCAATCGTTTTGGCTCAGCGATCTGAGCTTATCATTGATTTCTGTTTTCAGCTATTCGTTTACACTGAGTGATTACCAACCCCCTACTGCCGTGAATGACTTGGGTGAATGTTGTCTGCTATGGATCATTCCGATAGCTCGTGTCAGATCCCAACCAGAGATGGAGATTCGACCTCAAGTGCGGCTCGGCCTTCCCGTCACCAACAGATGCTCGAAAGCCTGCGGAATGTCCGTTGAGCTTAGCGACGACTCAGAAGCATCAAAAGTGAGCGAAGCCGGTGATTCCTTTCGTTGCTTTTGTTTCCATGCGCAGGGCTATTGCTTCCATGAACCCATCGTTTATACCTGGCTGGCCATACCATTGCTGCTCGCCACACTACGCCCTGTGTGGGAGTGGTCCACTTTTCTGTGATTGTATGGGCTGCATTGACTACCAGGAAGTGTAAGTCGGCTCCTGGACTCGCTGCAGTACCATCGGATCGGACAGTGTGTGTGAACCGGCTCAGTCAGAAGAGCAACGATGTATCTTATTCCAATAGTCGCGAGTTTGGACAAGTTGAATTATTGAACCTATTGAATGCCTATGAGCATAGGGAGTAGCACTCAGATGGTGTGAACTGGCACTTCAGGTACGGTTTGAAGATACCAGCAGAACGGATCCAGGTGATTGCGTAAGTCACACACACAGCCTTTCGCATTGGCCGAACTATCTAGAATATGCGTATGCTCGATCACACGTGTGGGCGTCATACGATTTCGAGATTGTGAAGGCGAGCGCCTAAGAAGGGATGTTCCCTCGAAGGGATGGCGATAATATGTCTCCGTGTTCCAACTTCTTGCCCCTCCCACCACACCCGGAACTCCGAGTGGAGTGTCGAGATCTGATGAGGCTGATACCCCTCCTCGCTCCCAAACGTTGTGATTGAATGGAAATTCATCATCCTCACCGGATCTCGAACCAATTGTATCGACATATATAAAACATAGACTTAGCTTTAACCACTGCGGCTAATGAATCACTGAATTGAAGCTTAGGAAGGTGCGCTGGAAACTAAAATTCCGGATAGTTTTTTCTCAGCGTGGAAGAACGTCGTTATGTGCCCGCTTGGACATACTGGGTCATCGTTGCTCTGACTGTGATCGCTATCTGCGCATCTGTCCATCGGTGCAGTGAGTTATTGCTCGAGTCGCCTCTCGAGGAACTTCGTGTGCAGTTACGAAACGAATTACCCAACGGTGGTTCAATTCTGAGGCGAATGAAAGGTTAGCAGATAGTTCACATCTACAGGGTAAGTTCAACATCACACCGATTCTCCGAGGTGCACATACAGGTATGAATCTTGCATATGTAGTTGGGCATCCAGTCGAGGATGACGAAGCTCTGGCTAGCCTTGGGGTTACTCGCGTGAGCTTGCTGTCGTCTCGCGTTGCGCGGCCATTAAAATCTTTCACAACTCTTCAGGTCACTCCTATTCGTAGGGCGAATACCAACAGAACAGGTGACCACCCGTGAAGTTGATAGTATGCTGGTTAAGTCATTTATGTCCTTAGGTGCTGTCCAGGAGGAGTTGCCTGGCAGTAGTGATACTTCTGTGGTTGAGACAACTCGTTTGCCGAATCCGCGGGTGGTCACCGGAGCTGCTGCTCAGAGCGCAAGTAAGCGTTGGTTCGGCACCTCGTCACGGATCTAGTTGTGTTCCATCGTAGCATCGATGCTCTGTTCAGATTCATCTAAAGGTTGATATCATATAACTGGACTATCATGAAAACATGATTCTTGTGTGGTCGTGAATAAAGCTTCTGATTTGACCTGACGTTTTGTTCGGGAGTCCGGCACAGGCGACTATTCCTCACATGCTTTGACGACCCACCGATCACAGCTGAGGAAATACCCAGGAACTGAGATGTTCGAAACTAAAGTCTTGCTCGAACGTGGCTGTGATGAGTCGAGTTTCAGTGAGTTTGTCAAGTTGACTCAATCTCAAAGACTTCAACATCTGAATGGCTCAACTTTTTTCTCGCCCCCACCCTGGGGCCCTCGAAGAACTGACTACAACGAAACACCTTAAAATGCAGTCCTTTGACTGAAGCTATGACATATGACTGAAAAGATGATAGGAAAATTAGTTGTCTAATGACGATTCGGACCCGCCCGTGAGGGTCAAGTTAGTGCGGTTCTTGAAGTAACAGATCATTTGATGGAAACGATCGGTCAGAAGGGCCTCATTCCGCCGCAAGAGAGATGATCACCCGGAGCCACGTTGAAGTAGCTAGTGAAGTTCTTGTAATATTCTATGCGATTCAAAGCCCTGGGATCGTTGGGGTTAGAGCACTCCAAACCACCATTGATGATGAGGGTAGTCACCCCGAAACCTGGATAGCGCCCCCCAGCTTTATCTCTGGCAGTGGGCTGCCATTTCCCAACGACGATATCATGAGTCACAACTGAGGACAACTGATCACAACTGAGGAAATATTTGCTCAGTTATTAGTTCCTTCTGATGTATAAAACTGATGACCTCATTGAACAGTCTGTGTTTGGCTGTCCGTCAGTGAGTTCGTTAAGTTTACACAAAGTGAAGAACTCAGATATCGGTGATTGGATGGTTTGTCTCTCTCTCACCCCCGAAGATCTGACTGAAACGAAACACGCCGCTTCTTGAGCGCAGTTGACTCGGACAGAAAATCGGCAACCCGCTGGGTAGAGATTAAAAAAAGACAATTCTGGCAAATTGTAGTCAGATTGTAATGAACAATTCGAACCCACTGACGAGGGGTCAGTGCGCTCGATGCTTGAAATGAAATACCATTTGATACGACCTTAAAAGGCCTTCATTCCGCCGCATGAGAAATGATCACCCGTAGCCACGTTGAAGAAGCTAGTGAAGTTCTTGTAGAAGTCTATGCGGTTCACTGCTCTGGCATCGTTGGGGTTAGAGCACTCCAAGGCGCCGTTGATAATGAGGGTAGTCACCCCGAAACCTGGATAGCGTCCTCCAGCTTTATCTCTGGCAGTGGGCTGCCATCTCCCAACGACGATATCATGTATGGCGGGCTTAGGCGGCTGTGGGGTCATCAAGAACCATATAGCACTAGCGAAGGCTAGCATACCATCCTCAGCAGTAAGAAGGGAATCCGGGTTATTCAATAGTTTCAACTTGTCACCATAAATGAACTCCGAAAACGGGCCGTAGTTGAAGTTATATGACAGCTGCAGTGCACCTCTACCATAATAGCCTTGACCCGGCGTGCATGGATACGCAGCATCAGGCGAGCAATACGGGCATGAAGTGCCAGTGCAACCGACTTCGCTGGGGAAGTAGAGACCTTGACGCCAGCGAGGGACCGGCCTCCAGCCGCTGTTCTCTCCAGTTTCTTGAGTGAAGTGAGCGAAACTGATGGAGAGTTCTTTCTTGCATGCTGTATCCAAGTCTAGATCTCCGTGAGCTTCATTGCAGAACTTGTCGAACTTGGCCACCGCAGCGAGGAAGCCGGAGTAGGTATACGGCTTCGGTCCTGCCTGTCTATTGCGGTGGGGGAACAGATACTCGAATTCCTTCTCAGGAAGAATCTTCTTGACACGTTGGACATTAGGAGGGTCGACACCGAAGACTCCGTGGTCTAGTCCGATAGCGAGGTAGGCGAGAGACTGCAGAGCGGAAGTGATGAACATCTCGACGAAAACTATCAGCTGAAGAAGTTGATTGATGAACGTCAGTAGTTACTCC